>NC_059436.1:5275226-5313613 GCF_021028975.2 Sphaerodactylus townsendi
GGTCATGTTTCTGCAACGGTTGGGGTGGCAGTCAACACCCCCCCCCCTCTAGCGAACACAATTATGGAGATTGTGGTTAATCACCAATTAGTAGCCATTCCATATTAGGACCCCAGAGGGAGAGAAAGGGGAACATGGTTTGAGTCACATCACGGTTTTTCCACATTAGACTGACAGGAGTAGTATATTAAAGAGAGCGGCAGGAAGTCAAATGCCACCCACCTGCTTCACATGCAAGTTTTAATTATAGCTCTCGATTTGCCTGAGACATGTCATCAGTCTTTCTGTTAAGACACCTCCTTTGTAAAACAAAAATTGGCCTCCGAGGAGAAGAAGCGTGTAGCCCGCAAGCAGCAGAGAGCCAGCAACTGGCACGTTTAATTTCTCTCGATTGGGAAGGAGCTGCCAAATTAAACCAGCACTCATAAAAATGAAGGGGAACAGGAGGAACTAACAAGGCGAGTGACCTTGCTCAAAAGGTAAATAAAACTGAAAAGCATTTTGACCAGTGTTGCTTGCTTAGAAAATTAAGTTCAGTCAAGGGTGGGGGGAGTGTAAATGACTTCTTAGCTGAGTGTTTACCACCAAGAATTGCTTGTCTAGGCTAGTTGCCTGGATCAGGATGAAACCCCAAAGCATCCTTCTGTTGCCCAACATTGGAGAGGTATTAATATGGAACCAAGAATGAGGTAGCCATTCCCAAGGGGAACAGCTCCCAAGGAGACCCAAGCTCTTACTTGGCCTATCCTCAGTTCATCAAGAGCAAGCATAGCATAGTAGCTAAAGGCAGGAGTGAAATGCCTGAAGTCCAAGTTCAAAACTTAGCTCACATCACTAGTGGCTGCAGCAAAACATACTCCGTCAGGATCAAAACAAACAAGACACTGGGAGCTGTGTGATCATATTATCCCAACAATTTATTTTGTTTTATTTATTGAGGTCATGAGCCAATCTCTGGACACTGAGGACTCTGATGTAGAGCCTGAAGAGCTTGTTCCTCACGAGGAACTGCAGACAACAAACCCAGCTCAAGCCCTTCTCCTCAAGACAAGGCAGAGCCTGATGCTATGCAGCAGGGAGAGCCATCAGGAATCTCAGAAGAGCCCAGTAATGAGCCAGCTGCACAAAAGAGACCGAGACAGAGGCTACAGTGCTTGCATTGCTGCTAGGTATGGCAGAAGGCTCTGTGAAATGGAGTCATCTGCATCTGAAGAGGACTGAGTCCTTGCAGGATCCTATCCTCATTACTTTGAATCTCCTATATAAACCCTGTCTTTGGGTTGGCTCTGCATGGGTGCAATGAGTGCACTTCCTGGTGAGCTCCATGTGCTTGGTCTTCCTCTGACCTCCAGTGCCTTGACTCTGGACTGCCTTGACTGTGCCTTTACCTGCTGCTTGCCCTGACTCTGAATTGCCGTGACCATGGCTTTGCTTGCTGCCTGCCCTTATTCTGGAATGTCTTGACTGCCTTGTTTGCTGCTCATCTGGACTCTGGTCTGCCTGGCCATACCCTAGCTAGTGCCTGCCCACAGCTTAGTTTGCTTCATTTATATCCTGCCTTTCTCTCTAGTGGGGACCCAAAACGGCTTTCATTATCCTCCTCCATTTCATCTTCACAGAAAAATTGTGAGGTGTGTGATAGTGTGTGATGGTTGGTTCAAGGTCACCCAGTTGGCTACCATACCAGAGTGAGGATTCTCCCAGATCCTATTCCAACATTTTAGCCACTACACTGTGTTATATATACAGTTCATTTTTAGTACGTTTTCCTCATCAATTTACAGTCAAGGCAATCAAAGCATATCCTATTCAGTTCTCAGATGAAAAGTCAGGTCAATTTGACCCAGAGAAGCCAAAAGAGAACTGAACAAAATTTGTTTTCAGTGTTCTACACCTCCACACTCTTTGTATATCTTAGCTTTAATGAGGTCAGTTGCTGTCTTGCCCCTTTAACTTGTGATTTTTTTGTTACATGATATTGTCTGCTTTGATGATACTGGGGTCATTTATAGCGCAGTTTGAACTGAAAGAAGGATTGAAATTAGCATCTAGGGTGAAACTGACAAACTTCTATTTTCTATCATGTTTTGTCCCTAGTGTTCTGTTCCTTTACTGCTGAAGAACGATACTCAACCCTTCTAACAACATTGCAAAAAACAAAAACAAACAACTTCCCCAAACTCCTTACACATATTGCATTTATATGTAATTTTTACAAGCCAAATTCCAGTGTATTTTGAGGTAGAAAAAGTCTCCTAAAGCTGCCTTTGTAGTTGGAGAAATGATTGTGTTTCACAGTACTAAAACACTGGGGACTCAAAAGCACACATTGACATGAGGCAGAGCATTTCTTTTGCATTGTTACCCCTACCCCTTTGCAGACTGAATAACTCCCACCATTACGGTTTTTTGATAAAGCTCACTTAAAAAAATAGAACTATAGGTTGAATCTAAATCAATAGGCCACTGACATAAGTTTCATGAATTTGAAAAGAAAAAATGTAAACAAATATAAAATTAATAATTCCTAGTTTCCAAGTTTTTGATACTTGTTATGCTTTTTTCTGTCTCACAAATACTGTGTTGAGGCGAAGGTTTTTCAGGTGGTTCTGAAGAGCTCTATCTCTCTTGGATCAGAGTTTTCTTAATGGATTCTTGGGGTACTTTTTCCACCCAATATGTTACAAGGGCTGCAGTGAAAAAATTTTTTCTCAGTGGCAAAAGATATAGATTTCTGGGACTTTTTTTTGTTTGTAGAAAGCAAAGTGTAAGTGGTAACTGGCTTTACTTAGGTATTGTTTACTATTGTGCAGGTGACAATGTCTTAAGTCAGAGAACAACGTTCTAGATCCAGTTTTTCTACATTCTGCCAATGAAGGAACTACACCACAACCACGGAGCATCCCCCCCCCCCTTGGCAACTGATGGCTGACTCAGATAACCCTCAACATTAATTTTATTTATGTGATTTTTTTTGGCCTTCATACCAATTTAGTAAAATACATTTTTTATCCTAATGAGGTTTAATGTCAGACCTCTTGTATCCCCTTGGTTTATTTCATTCCCTTCCAAAATGGGAGAATCTTTCCCTGTTTAGATGATTTCTCTGTCCTGATATCTTTGCATTTCTAACACTTGTAGACTTCTGTGTTGTTCAGACCAATATTAAAGGATTCAACCAGCAGCTTTCAAATGTTACCAAACTCTCATTTTGACTGAAAGGTTTTTCACAAACCCTCAAGCTTATTGGCATTTATTTACATTAGGAGGGAAAAATATAGCTGTGTGCAAAGCTCTACATTTGTTTGATTTATAAGTAATACTTTCCTATGACAAAGAAAACATAGCGAAGGACAAACAGCTGGCAAAATTTTAATTCTTCTGTTGAATTCTTTGGAGGGAAATAGGTTCCTGTTGTCAAGAGTGTTAGAAAAGGGAAAGAACTGTCATCTCCCTCAGATATTGAGGTCATCCGTGGCAGATGCTTTTATTGTCATGGAGAAGAGTGCTTTTGAGAATAAATGCTGTATTTGTGCGGAAAACAGTCCCTGCCTGTGTGGAAATAGGTATGTGATTGTTTTATGCCTTACATCATGTTGCCCACTCCTTTAAGAGTCAGGACTTATTGCATATGATCAGGCTATATGTTTCAAAACTGTGGAGAGAAGCCTTGACAAAAAACTGAGAGGATGAAAATTACCTTATTTTGTTCATTGGGCGTGAAGTGAATGGAAAATGGGGACAGAATGAGTGACAGAGACATTGTTGCAGGGCTGCACAAGATCTAATGGAGCTGCCTTATACTGAGTCACGTCATTTGCCCAACAAGGTCAAAATTGTCTACTCTGACTGGCAACAACTCTCCAGAGTCTCAAGCAGAGGTTTTTCACATCACCTCAGACCCGATCTTTATAACTGGAGTCATGAGGGATTGAACCTGGGCCCTTCTGCATGCAAAGCAGATGCCCTATCAATGAGCCATATCCCTCCCTTCCAACTTTCCTATTCTCCATTGAAATAAGCCTCACCCTCCTTTCCACCCATCCAAGTACCTTACAAGCAACTGAACCCCTTCACTGTTCCTCAGGGCTGGAGTGAGGGGGAACTGCGTCTGGGGCACACATGTGCCCTGCACCCCTGCCACGCCCCAGAAAGCCCCTGCCACGCCCCTCCACACCCATGCCCTCGCACTGGTATGTGCCCGGTGCATTGTGCATCCCCCCATTCCCTTGGTGCTACGCCACTGCTGTTCCTCAAAATCAGTCCCATTAATTGATACATATGGACAAAGCGGAGAGAGTCTGTTATGCCCCTCTTTCTCCTCTACCCCTTCTTCTAGTGATATAACAGCCCCATGTGAAGGCTGCTCACCAATTCTCTGCAGCCCATTGTGGTTCATCACTTGACTGCAGTTTCTGACTTATGATCCAAGTGCTGTGCAAACTGGCAAATCCCATGCTTACGTACATAAGTGGAGACAAGTCACAACTGACTTACGGTGACCCCAGCAAAGGCTTTCAAGGCAAGTGAGAAGCAGAAGTGGGTTTCCATGCCTTCTGCCTTGGTGGTCTTCCATCCAAGTAGTGACTACTCTTAGCTTCTGAGATCAGTTTATACCATGTCACTATCCCACCCAATCCAATGCTTATATCAGATGAATACAGAAGAAGCTTGGGCTACACAAGAACAGGGGACAGGGAGCTATTTGGCCTTTACATTCTCACTGAGCTGATCTTCCTTGCAGGTTTTTAAAAGGCAATTGCAGCTATTCAGGAGCTTGATTCAAATTAAGGCTGTGGCAAATGCCACAGTTATAATTTAAAGACTAAGGGCAATCAGCAGTAAACCAACAGAATAAAACAATGTATAGCAGCAACTGCTCCCCAAACATCTCTGATTAATATCAGGTTTAAAAAATTAAATACCTCAGCAGAATTAAAACTGACCTATGCACCAGCGTTGGGTGGACCACTGTATACTATTACAGGAAGTATTGCTCCTTTACGTGTGAATATAAATGGTGTGAACCAATTGTTTCACATTCTAAGTTAACAGTTGAGTCAACAGGCACTCCCTGCCCTTGGTACAAGATATTGCCTTCTCTTAAATATGATTCTGTTTGGATGTATCTCATTTCTGGTCATCAGAATAATGTTAAAGAGTGCCTTGTAGACTAATCCTTTTGGTGAAGCATTAGGTTTTATGACTGTACTCCTTTTTGGGGGGATGCATTGAACTGATGCAATTCTAAGAATTACATCCGTCGAAGTCCATCAAGTCCAATAAATCCAGAAGAGTGCAGTTCTACTTAGTATGGGGCTGTAACTCAGTTATTCCTCAGGGGTTGGCCCTGTCAGTGATCATGACAACACATTGGTTTGGGTTGATGTTGGTTTGTTAAAGCCTTTCCTTCCATGTGCGCTGGGTTCCATTTGGTTTTTGGGTTCTCATCTTTTAATTTTTCAGTCAAAGTAGAATCAAAGGGGATGAAAACAAGGAGGTAAAAACGCAGGCTATTTTAATTGCACACATGTAGCCATCGATTCAGCGGCAGCTGTAATGGATTTGTCGCCCTCCCTGTGGATCTGGCATCAGAAGTAATGTGCTACACCGACTAAGCAGCAGGTCACGCACACACGTCTCTAGACTAAAGCATTCAATTTGCTTTGTAGTTCTTAGTTACGCTGTCCCAATGTTTCTCTTTCCTTCTCTCTGGCGCTCTGGGAGACGGATTCCAAAGTTACTCATCCAAGGTATTTGCAGAGGTTAACTCAGGACAAAGTCCCAGCAAGTAGAATGCACAGTGAACCACCGACACAGTCTCCTTTTCTAAAAATTGTTTCTGACAATTAGTAGTAAAATGTGCGGCTTCTGCCGAGGGATTTTGCTGTAGCATTGTTCACTTGACGTGCACTGCAGAGTTCCTTGTTGGCATTTAGCAAAGTCCGAAGTCAATATTTGTAAAAGAAATGTATTAAGTGGCCATGAAAAATCAGGAGAGTGTAAATGATGGGGGAAGTGAGAAATACACCACACATAAAAATCAACAACGCTTCTGTTGTTACAAAGGCTGACACAACCTCAATATTCTTCTGCCTGATGAGAGCAGCTATCTGCTTTTGCTTTTGTACTGATATGCAGCGGATTTAGAGATCAGGGCACAGTGGGTTGGATCCAGATTAAATTTCCCATAAGTGGAACAAAATGTTCCTGCCTTCCTTTTCCCACCACAGTCTACTAATCTCTCTAAAATGCTTGGGGGGATAAGGAACAGCATGAGAGATGTTTGCAGTGGGGAGGGGGAACTGGAGGAAATTACCTCTCTCCTTCCCTCAGTGGATAATTTAGTCTGGATCCAATCCGCTTTGGTTTTATTGAACTGAGTGGTAGCGGGGAAAATGGTGCAGGGAAGATGAATTCACCTTTCCTTTCCTCAGTGTTATGATCATGATCTGTACTGGGCTTTCCCTCCTGCTTTTTGCAGCTCGAGTGCCTTTTGTGGGGAGCTGAACGTAAATCTTCAGCATCTCATGTATTTTCGTCTTCCCATGCTCAACACATCCTCTCATTTGGCAGTCTGCCCTTGACCCACGTTTTGCCTGTGTTCAGAACAACTGGCTGTCATAATGCATTGTATCCTAAAAAAGAGTACCAAAAAAAGTTACTGGGACCAACTGACACGAGAGAACTAGAAAAATTGTTGTTTCATCTGAAACAAGCTGACGTGAAAGCACTTCATCCTTTTAGGCTACAGGGTTGAAAGAGCTGGACAAATCCTTTTTCTGAAGCAGGAAATTCTTCTGTATTCTCTCGGTCAAAGAAAGAAAAACTAAGCATGCTTTGGTTCCAATTCAAGTCCATCCACTGTATCCACTCTCAGACTGTGTTGTGTAAGGATCTTCACCAGTGCCCCAGTTGTTTGAGCAAGAGCCTCACTCACCCCAATCAAATGAAATGGGGATTTTTTTTCAATTGAAAATGTGGTGGTGTGAAAATTTACTGGTGTCATTAGCGTTGATTTGTTGGAAAATTCTGTGGGTGGGAGTTCCCAATCTACTTATAGTGTCATTCTGCACTGGTGGGAATAGAGCAAAATGGAGACCAGATGTTTGTATGTAACTAGAGATTTTCTCCCTTCTTGATTTGGTGCTATTATAACTAGCACCTCTCTAAAGCTTTGACAAAATGCAAGCACTGCAACCCATGATGCATTTTAGTAGAAATGACAAGGCTACTTTCAATAGTTTCATTGTAATCATCAAATAACATATTAAAATGTCTACATTTTATTGATGGAAAATATGGCTCGGGAATGAACTCCTCGTTCTACAGCAATGCAGACCTTAATCAACATGGTTTTTCTCAGGACCAGCTTCATGTGAAGCAACTGGGATCTAAGATAACAAAAATGTACAGTTGCAGCTTCATTACCCACTACTTCCACATTTATTTTACACAAATGTGATCTATGAACATTGTAATATAGAAGGTACATTGCACCTCTTCGGGCTTTTCTGTGGATCAGCAATAATCACCATCTGATCTGAGCAGCAATGAAGTTATTTTCTTCAGTGACAAATGAACAAAAAATCAACCAAAAGTCTGAGGAGAATAAAGTTCATTAAGCATAGAATAGTTAACTTGGGGCTCTTCAGTGTGCAGTGGGCTTGTAGTGGAGTCTCCTTGTGTTTTTCTGTTTACATGTGAGGAGGCCCTCCTGCTATGTGCATAGAGAACTCTCTGAGCCTGGTGCTCTTCACCCATTCACTTATTCTTAAAGGTACCAGCTTACCCTTTAAACTGCACCTTTATCCATATTACTGTTCCAGAAATAATCCTCCCCCAAATGAAAGAGCAAAGCAATTCCCTAGACTCCATACTGTCAAAGAAGAGGACACTGTGCTATTGAGCCCTGCTAAAGCCCATATTTTCTCCCCCTCACAACTTTTGCTGCTGCTGCTCCTGCTGGAGGACAGAAAGGCAAGTGATTTCCAAGCACCCTCTGTTCTTATTATGTTGAACCATAAATCTATCAACATGAAAAATGGAGAGGTCGGTGTGTTTTGGAGCCAGCAACTTGGAAGGGGGGACAGCAAGGGGGAAGATGTGGATTGCAGAGCAAAGCAGATGGAAGACTGGCTTGGTTGGAGGAAAGATGTCTGGGACAAAGCTGTGCTCACTGACAATCTCCTCGTTCTAGCAGCACAGCAAATTAAAAGTCATGCTAAAAAGTGATCTTGCTTACCGAGTGGAGAATGGAAAGTGAAAGTGGGGCTCCAAGAAACAAGTCTGTACAAGAAATCTTGCTGTGACGGACATTCACCCCCATTATGCACCAAACATCTTGAGTATAATAAGAGAAGTTTTCATGTAGCATCACAGAGAAAGTCGAACCTGATAGCAAAGACCCTATTTGTTGCTTTCCTTATTTTCTGGTCTGAGATGGAGGCAGCCACTAAGCAGTCTCTTGCCTGAAACTTGATAAATCTAGAGAGCCTCAGTCTTCCTGCAATTTGTTGCCAGGGTTGGTTATTAATATTGTCTAGGATCATGGAGAAAAGAGCCTTGCCAGGCATGGAGTGGCAAATACGATCGAAACCTCCTCTCACAACCTGGAGTTTAGATCCTTGAAGTGAAGTCAGTTTCGGGTAAACTACTCAATGTTGACTTAACCTTCCATCCTTCCGAGGACAAAATTTACATTACTCCAGCTTGCTGGGAGTAAAGTCATGATTGAGCTGAGGAGAGAGCAGAAAGTGACAAAACCCCCCATAACCGCTTATAGTCTGCCCAATGTCGTCCATTTGTGATCCTTGGCATCATCCTGTGGGCCAGTAATGACTGAGTACTTGCACAGGCAGCTGTGCCAATACCTTTAGGATCATGAAAATGGAATCTTTCATTAACCTTATGAAACTGGACTAGTACGGATTCAACATGGGTGGGAACAAAGGCAGGGGAATGCTTCAAAGCTTAACAAAAGCATAATGCAAATGCTTAACAATTATTAATTTTTTGTTCCAATGTTCCATGTTTAGCTGCATTTTAATATGAGCGAGGATCGGAGTCACCTTGAAGCTAAGCAACATTTAGGAATGCGTAGAGGAGGCAGTGGGTCCAGAGCTACAGCCAATTGTGGGATCATCAATCTCTGATGAAATCTTTGAGAGTAGATGTTAACCCACTGAGTTGATTAGCGCTGCTGAGTGGCTCTGCGTGACAGCTTCTCCAAACCCATTCAAAGCCTGATTTAAGGATGAAAATGAAGATGTAATGTCTGAGTGGTGACACCGCATTATTGTTGCATGGCCCTTAATGCAGTGCAACAAGGAAGTGCCTGATATTAATGCAACGCTCACCAGTCAATTACCAGTTGCAATGAGTCGAGGTCAACCGAGACCCCTGAATGGTGCTTCATTGCTTTTGATTTGGTGCCTATTTTACATTAGCTCACTTGAAGCTTTCATCCCAATAGTCTAGATGAGTATAATTACAGAGACTTCACTGGCATCTGTTGCCAGAACATTGGTAGTCAAATTGCAGTACACATATTTCAAGGGACTGCTGGATTACAATGCCGGGGTTTTTGTTCTTCTCTCCCTCTAAACACAGAAAATTAACTATCTCCCCAAATGAAATGGAGCCTTCCATCACAAGCTGGAGAGCAGAGATTTAAGGTACCAATACCCAGTCGCGTCATGCTTCCATAACTCCCGCTATCCTGTAGATTCACAAAGAAATGATCATATGAAGAATAATTTTTACACCATTTCCTCACAAATGGACGACCGAAAAGCTTATATGAGTGCTTTATGCTAGGAGACAGATCACTGATTCCATCTAGTTCAAGCTTTATCTACTCTAACTTGTAGATGCTCGGTGATATAGAAAAAGGCCTTCCCAATGCATGAGATCTTCTGGGAATGAAGATGCACCAGGATTAAAAAACTTCAGACTATCTTCATAGACATAGGTGCTCCATCGCTTCAAGCTGCAAAAAGGGTTATTTGCTATAGCAAAGGGTTTGTTCGCCTCCACAGGAGAAGTAAATATCTCTGCAGGTAGAAAGGGCACAATTTAAGAACTTTTGGGCGTTGCTTTATTTTAAAGTGTATATTTGCAGTGGCTTTCTTGTGCATGGAACGCGTTGGTGGTTTACAATCCAATAAGGAACCCTAAATATATACACTCCAACACCAGAGTCAGCATCCACAAAATTAAAACCAGAGGATTAAATCCTGTCTGCATCAACCACCCACCTAAAAAGCCTTGACCTGAATTACCTCAAAAAACTCTACAATAGAAAGGAAAAATGCTTTTAACATGGGAAACTGAGCAATCTAATAGGATTCCAGAAGAGCTGGCATTCAAAGAGCCAAACAAAATCTTAATGTGAGTCAACATCTTCTGTAGAAGCAGTTGCAGTTTTTTTTAAAAAACTTCTCTTCATTGGCTAGGGATGAAGTGGCCAATAACAGGCTAGTCTCTGATTACCACCTTTCCTAGGGTTGGAGCATTTGGTGGCATGCAGCTCCTGATCCACAGGAATGGGTACCTTTTCCCTGTGACCCGCTTCAATCTCACCTCAGAATTCTGGATTTAGTACCGAGAAGGCTTTAGTTGTACCCTGATGGATGATCTTTGTTTGAAGTTAGGACATTACCTCTTGGCTAAAATTTTCCTCATATCCTCTCTCGAGCCTTGGGATTGGTGACACCTTTGTATTGAATGACTACCAGCTCTACAATTAGAGTGATCAGTTCTCTAGATGTTTCTGTGTTGGTTCTGAACCAATTGGCATGAGGGGCTGTATGGTCAGGCTGTGGTCAATTGGCTAAGGCTACAGAATCAAGGTGAAGCTTAAACCTGAAGCAAGACAGAATTAATACTGCTTGCAAAGGCTACATCTCTAGATTAAGGCTGGACCTACCTACCTAGAGGATTTAACCGCTGGCTTCCTCAAAACAGGAGCTTAGGAATGCTCATGGACCCTACCTTACTGCATTTGAAAAGCAGGCCAGCATGGTAGCCAAGAGCTCCTTCGATCGGCGCTGCATCCCGTTGGTTAACTTTCTACATACCTGGAGCCAGCTCAGATGGCCACACTTATCCATATAAACTATGTAACCTGATGGTTGGATTTCCCTTTATACAATGCACTTGCACAATGAGCTATTTTCTCAGCCTTCCGGGATGAAATCTTCCTCAGTTCCCCTTCACATGCAATGCAGAAAGAAGAAGAAAGCTGGCTATGTAGCCGCATCACCTGTATCCTCAGTGGGTACCCAAAAAGAAAGAAAGGTTTGTTGGTAGACAGAGTGCTCTACACAGGCATTGCACTCCAGAGTGAGGCTGCCCTTCAGAGAGCCACCTAGAGGCTTCCAAACTGGTCCAGAGTGCGGCAGCCCGGCTGCTGAAAAGAGACTAGCTTCACCCAAGAATAAATATATCCCAGCTGCAAGCAGCTGCTTTGGCTGCCAGAGTTTGCGTAGGGATTGTCATGGTATTTTTAGTTTGGCTCAAATTCAGAGCTATTATGGCAGGCTACCATTATTCTCACCTCTTTGGTAAGTGTATTCAGCAGAACGCCGATCAGCTGCTGCATTACTAAAGAGAAATGTGGTCCAGTAGGGATGTGGACCCCTGGATGTGAAAACCTGTAAGAATGGGAGTATCTTAAGACCGATTGCCACATCATTTCTGGTCCCAGATGCACATGTTCTAGATTAGCTTGTCCTTGGTAAAAGATTAGAATGCCATCCCTTCCCCAGCAACTGAAGTTTCAGAATACTTGTTTAAGGGTGGTCCCAAAGAAGGCACATTACAAATGCCAGTCCAACCTCTGATTTGCAGCAGCATAGAGCGCTTGAGCAGGGAAGCATCTCTAGGAAACAGCACTTTGCACTAAAAACCTCTCCTCCTCACCCCTCACTTTGCAGCTCGGCTGGGTCCAGCATTCAACTGTTGTGCATCATCTCTGGGGTTCATGTGCACGCCGGAGAAGATGCATGCAGTCCAGTCTTGGACTACAGCCAGACTGAGAGTTTACAAGCGAAACCCTGGTCAGGGGCCGAGTCCAGCATACATTAAAGCTGTGGGCTCAGCCTGGCCAGATCCAAATCCCATGCCATGAACCTGCCTCCAAAACCCCCGTGGCTTGAGAGCCAAAACTTTGGAGGAGGAGCCATGGTATAAAGCTAGTTCTGGCCAAATTAAATCTGGGAATCCCTCAGGCTGCAGGCAATTCAGAGCCTGCAGTCTGGAGCTCTCTTCGGTAGGGAAAGGAACCAGGTGGCTGAGGGCACCTTCACTTCAAATGTGACGCACTGGGCATGCACATCCTGTCTTCTCTGCTCTAGATATACTCGATATGGCTTTGGGATAAACTGAACCCAGGAGCAGACAACCTCTGCCCAGCTGATGCAGTTAGAAAAAAATCAGCATTCCCCATCCCATCTCTTGCTTGGAGGGCAAATGCTGTTCAACAAATATAGAAACAAATGCACACATTTTATTTCACAAACCAGATAGCATGAAAAGGCTCTGGGCTGCCAATTCACTGAACAGCAAAAGAGTGAAAGCATCCATAGGCAATGACAGGCTTGATAACTTAATGCAATGTTCCACAGGTGTCTTTAAACCTCCCCCCCCCCCATCATTTTCTTCAATCTTGGAGCTCTCAGTGGAGTCTCTTGGATTCTTCCTTGTGTGAACCCATCTGTCACTCATTTTCTCTGACTAAATGTTGTCTTTAGAGTTCTGGGAGGCCATTCTGCTGACAGCAGAGACATTGCTTTCAAGCTCCACTTTCACTGGGTTTATTTAGATTTATGTTCCTTTCCTGTGCCAATGATAGATTTGTGTCCATCACGGAAAAGGCTTGTGAGATCAGGCTGAAATGTAAATGCTGCTAAAGGTTTGGTGCAGGCAGGTGGCAAAACATCTCATGACTGGATTACAGTTTATCGAGGGGCCAAGTGCCACGGCAGTTCTGTGAGTAAAGCTTCAGATGTGTAATTCTGGAGTGAAAAATAGCCATGGGAGAGCCAATCTGAACCAAGACAGTGGCATAAAGGAAGGGGCGGTTTAATGTTCCAGTGTGCTGTAGTGGTTAAGAGCAGTGGATTCTAATCTGGAGATCTGGGTTTGCTTCCCCACTCCTCCACATAGGTGGCAATCTCTTATCTGGTGAACCAGATTTGTTTCCTGATTCCTACATTCCTGCTGGGTGACCTTGGGCTAGTCACAGTTCATTCAGACTCTCTTAGCCCCCCCCCCTCACCTCACCTCACCTCACAATATGTCTGTTGTGGGGGGAGGAAGAGAAAGGAGTTTGAGTCTCCTTACAGGAGAGAAAGGTTGGGTATAAATCCAAACTCCTCCTCCTCTTGCTGCTGCTGTAGCTGCTGCTGTTTCCCTAACTGATAATGGCTAGCCAAGGTGTCTGGATACTGAGGGCCTAACCTGAGGGCCCTTACATTGGTTGATTTTGCACAGGAAAAATGGGTTCATGTAACCTGTTTCAGTTGCTTGTGCCGTCATTTGCACTGAGGGTGCAGGGGCTGGCTGCACCCCCCCCCCCCCCCACCCCCCCCCCCCCCCACCCCCCCCCCCCCCCACCCCCCCCCCCCCCCACCCCCCCCCCCCCCCACCCCCCCCCCCCCCCACCCCCCCCCCCCCCCACCCCCCCCCCCCCCCACCCCCCCCCCCCCCCACCCCCCCCCCCCCCCACCCCCCCCCCCCCCCACCCCCCCCCCCCCCCACCCCCCCCCCCCCCCACCCCCCCCCCCCCCCACCCCCCCCCCCCCCCACCCCCCCCCCCCCCCACCCCCCCCCCCCCCCACCCCCCCCCCCCCCCACCCCCCCCCCCCCCCACCCCCCCCCCCCCCCACCCCCCCCCCCCCCCACCCCCCCCCCCCCCCACCCCCCCCCCCCCCCACCCCCCCCCCCCCCCACCCCCCCCCCCCCCCACCCCCCCCCCCCCCCACCCCCCCCCCCCCCCACCCCCCCCCCCCCCCACCCCCCCCCCCCCCCACCCCCCCCCCCCCCCACCCCCCCCCCCCCCCACCCCCCCCCCCCCCCACCCCCCCCCCCCCCCACCCCCCCCCCCCCCCACCCCCCCCCCCCCCCACCCCCCCCCCCCCCCACCCCCCCCCCCCCCCACCCCCCCCCCCCCCCACCCCCCCCCCCCCCCACCCCCCCCCCCCCCCACCCCCCCCCCCCCCCACCCCCCCCCCCCCCCACCCCCCCCCCCCCCCACCCCCCCCCCCCCCCACCCCCCCCCCCCCCCACCCCCCCCCCCCCCCACCCCCCCCCCCCCCCACCCCCCCCCCCCCCCACCCCCCCCCCCCCCCACCCCCCCCCCCCCCCACCCCCCCCCCCCCCCACCCCCCCCCCCCCCCACCCCCCCCCCCCCCCACCCCCCCCCCCCCCCACCCCCCCCCCCCCCCACCCCCCCCCCCCCCCACCCCCCCCCCCCCCCACCCCCCCCCCCCCCCACCCCCCCCCCCCCCCACCCCCCCCCCCCCCCACCCCCCCCCCCCCCCACCCCCCCCCCCCCCCACCCCCCCCCCCCCCCACCCCCCCCCCCCCCCACCCCCCCCCCCCCCCACCCCCCCCCCCCCCCACCCCCCCCCCCCCCCACCCCCCCCCCCCCCCACCCCCCCCCCCCCCCACCCCCCCCCCCCCCCACCCCCCCCCCCCCCCACCCCCCCCCCCCCCCACCCCCCCCCCCCCCCACCCCCCCCCCCCCCCACCCCCCCCCCCCCCCACCCCCCCCCCCCCCCACCCCCCCCCCCCCCCACCCCCCCCCCCCCCCACCCCCCCCCCCCCCCACCCCCCCCCCCCCCCACCCCCCCCCCCCCCCACCCCCCCCCCCCCCCACCCCCCCCCCCCCCCACCCCCCCCCCCCCCCACCCCCCCCCCCCCCCACCCCCCCCCCCCCCCACCCCCCCCCCCCCCCACCCCCCCCCCCCCCCACCCCCCCCCCCCCCCACCCCCCCCCCCCCCCACCCCCCCCCCCCCCCACCCCCCCCCCCCCCCACCCCCCCCCCCCCCCACCCCCCCCCCCCCCCACCCCCCCCCCCCCCCACCCCCCCCCCCCCCCACCCCCCCCCCCCCCCACCCCCCCCCCCCCCCACCCCCCCCCCCCCCCACCCCCCCCCCCCCCCACCCCCCCCCCCCCCCACCCCCCCCCCCCCCCACCCCCCCCCCCCCCCACCCCCCCCCCCCCCCACCCCCCCCCCCCCCCACCCCCCCCCCCCCCCACCCCCCCCCCCCCCCACCCCCCCCCCCCCCCACCCCCCCCCCCCCCCACCCCCCCCCCCCCCCACCCCCCCCCCCCCCCACCCCCCCCCCCCCCCACCCCCCCCCCCCCCCACCCCCCCCCCCCCCCACCCCCCCCCCCCCCCACCCCCCCCCCCCCCCACCCCCCCCCCCCCCCACCCCCCCCCCCCCCCACCCCCCCCCCCCCCCACCCCCCCCCCCCCCCACCCCCCCCCCCCCCCACCCCCCCCCCCCCCCACCCCCCCCCCCCCCCACCCCCCCCCCCCCCCACCCCCCCCCCCCCCCACCCCCCCCCCCCCCCACCCCCCCCCCCCCCCACCCCCCCCCCCCCCCACCCCCCCCCCCCCCCACCCCCCCCCCCCCCCACCCCCCCCCCCCCCCACCCCCCCCCCCCCCCACCCCCCCCCCCCCCCACCCCCCCCCCCCCCCACCCCCCCCCCCCCCCACCCCCCCCCCCCCCCACCCCCCCCCCCCCCCACCCCCCCCCCCCCCCACCCCCCCCCCCCCCCACCCCCCCCCCCCCCCACCCCCCCCCCCCCCCACCCCCCCCCCCCCCCACCCCCCCCCCCCCCCACCCCCCCCCCCCCCCACCCCCCCCCCCCCCCACCCCCCCCCCCCCCCACCCCCCCCCCCCCCCACCCCCCCCCCCCCCCACCCCCCCCCCCCCCCACCCCCCCCCCCCCCCACCCCCCCCCCCCCCCACCCCCCCCCCCCCCCACCCCCCCCCCCCCCCACCCCCCCCCCCCCCCACCCCCCCCCCCCCCCACCCCCCCCCCCCCCCACCCCCCCCCCCCCCCACCCCCCCCCCCCCCCACCCCCCCCCCCCCCCACCCCCCCCCCCCCCCACCCCCCCCCCCCCCCACCCCCCCCCCCCCCCACCCCCCCCCCCCCCCACCCCCCCCCCCCCCCACCCCCCCCCCCCCCCACCCCCCCCCCCCCCCACCCCCCCCCCCCCCCACCCCCCCCCCCCCCCACCCCCCCCCCCCCCCACCCCCCCCCCCCCCCACCCCCCCCCCCCCCCACCCCCCCCCCCCCCCACCCCCCCCCCCCCCCACCCCCCCCCCCCCCCACCCCCCCCCCCCCCCACCCCCCCCCCCCCCCACCCCCCCCCCCCCCCACCCCCCCCCCCCCCCACCCCCCCCCCCCCCCACCCCCCCCCCCCCCCACCCCCCCCCCCCCCCACCCCCCCCCCCCCCCACCCCCCCCCCCCCCCACCCCCCCCCCCCCCCACCCCCCCCCCCCCCCACCCCCCCCCCCCCCCACCCCCCCCCCCCCCCACCCCCCCCCCCCCCCACCCCCCCCCCCCCCCACCCCCCCCCCCCCCCACCCCCCCCCCCCCCCACCCCCCCCCCCCCCCACCCCCCCCCCCCCCCACCCCCCCCCCCCCCCACCCCCCCCCCCCCCCACCCCCCCCCCCCCCCACCCCCCCCCCCCCCCACCCCCCCCCCCCCCCACCCCCCCCCCCCCCCACCCCCCCCCCCCCCCACCCCCCCCCCCCCCCACCCCCCCCCCCCCCCACCCCCCCCCCCCCCCACCCCCCCCCCCCCCCACCCCCCCCCCCCCCCACCCCCCCCCCCCCCCACCCCCCCCCCCCCCCACCCCCCCCCCCCCCCACCCCCCCCCCCCCCCACCCCCCCCCCCCCCCACCCCCCCCCCCCCCCACCCCCCCCCCCCCCCACCCCCCCCCCCCCCCACCCCCCCCCCCCCCCACCCCCCCCCCCCCCCACCCCCCCCCCCCCCCACCCCCCCCCCCCCCCACCCCCCCCCCCCCCCACCCCCCCCCCCCCCCACCCCCCCCCCCCCCCACCCCCCCCCCCCCCCACCCCCCCCCCCCCCCACCCCCCCCCCCCCCCACCCCCCCCCCCCCCCACCCCCCCCCCCCCCCACCCCCCCCCCCCCCCACCCCCCCCCCCCCCCACCCCCCCCCCCCCCCACCCCCCCCCCCCCCCACCCCCCCCCCCCCCCACCCCCCCCCCCCCCCACCCCCCCCCCCCCCCACCCCCCCCCCCCCCCACCCCCCCCCCCCCCCACCCCCCCCCCCCCCCACCCCCCCCCCCCCCCACCCCCCCCCCCCCCCACCCCCCCCCCCCCCCACCCCCCCCCCCCCCCACCCCCCCCCCCCCCCACCCCCCCCCCCCCCCACCCCCCCCCCCCCCCACCCCCCCCCCCCCCCACCCCCCCCCCCCCCCACCCCCCCCCCCCCCCACCCCCCCCCCCCCCCACCCCCCCCCCCCCCCACCCCCCCCCCCCCCCACCCCCCCCCCCCCCCACCCCCCCCCCCCCCCACCCCCCCCCCCCCCCACCCCCCCCCCCCCCCACCCCCCCCCCCCCCCACCCCCCCCCCCCCCCACCCCCCCCCCCCCCCACCCCCCCCCCCCCCCACCCCCCCCCCCCCCCACCCCCCCCCCCCCCCACCCCCCCCCCCCCCCACCCCCCCCCCCCCCCACCCCCCCCCCCCCCCACCCCCCCCCCCCCCCACCCCCCCCCCCCCCCACCCCCCCCCCCCCCCACCCCCCCCCCCCCCCACCCCCCCCCCCCCCCACCCCCCCCCCCCCCCACCCCCCCCCCCCCCCACCCCCCCCCCCCCCCACCCCCCCCCCCCCCCACCCCCCCCCCCCCCCACCCCCCCCCCCCCCCACCCCCCCCCCCCCCCACCCCCCCCCCCCCCCACCCCCCCCCCCCCCCACCCCCCCCCCCCCCCACCCCCCCCCCCCCCCACCCCCCCCCCCCCCCACCCCCCCCCCCCCCCACCCCCCCCCCCCCCCACCCCCCCCCCCCCCCACCCCCCCCCCCCCCCACCCCCCCCCCCCCCCACCCCCCCCCCCCCCCACCCCCCCCCCCCCCCACCCCCCCCCCCCCCCACCCCCCCCCCCCCCCACCCCCCCCCCCCCCCACCCCCCCCCCCCCCCACCCCCCCCCCCCCCCACCCCCCCCCCCCCCCACCCCCCCCCCCCCCCACCCCCCCCCCCCCCCACCCCCCCCCCCCCCCACCCCCCCCCCCCCCCACCCCCCCCCCCCCCCACCCCCCCCCCCCCCCACCCCCCCCCCCCCCCACCCCCCCCCCCCCCCACCCCCCCCCCCCCCCACCCCCCCCCCCCCCCACCCCCCCCCCCCCCCACCCCCCCCCCCCCCCACCCCCCCCCCCCCCCACCCCCCCCCCCCCCCACCCCCCCCCCCCCCCACCCCCCCCCCCCCCCACCCCCCCCCCCCCCCACCCCCCCCCCCCCCCACCCCCCCCCCCCCCCACCCCCCCCCCCCCCCACCCCCCCCCCCCCCCACCCCCCCCCCCCCCCACCCCCCCCCCCCCCCACCCCCCCCCCCCCCCACCCCCCCCCCCCCCCACCCCCCCCCCCCCCCACCCCCCCCCCCCCCCACCCCCCCCCCCCCCCACCCCCCCCCCCCCCCACCCCCCCCCCCCCCCACCCCCCCCCCCCCCCACCCCCCCCCCCCCCCACCCCCCCCCCCCCCCACCCCCCCCCCCCCCCACCCCCCCCCCCCCCCACCCCCCCCCCCCCCCACCCCCCCCCCCCCCCACCCCCCCCCCCCCCCACCCCCCCCCCCCCCCACCCCCCCCCCCCCCCACCCCCCCCCCCCCCCACCCCCCCCCCCCCCCACCCCCCCCCCCCCCCACCCCCCCCCCCCCCCACCCCCCCCCCCCCCCACCCCCCCCCCCCCCCACCCCCCCCCCCCCCCACCCCCCCCCCCCCCCACCCCCCCCCCCCCCCACCCCCCCCCCCCCCCACCCCCCCCCCCCCCCACCCCCCCCCCCCCCCACCCCCCCCCCCCCCCACCCCCCCCCCCCCCCACCCCCCCCCCCCCCCACCCCCCCCCCCCCCCACCCCCCCCCCCCCCCACCCCCCCCCCCCCCCACCCCCCCCCCCCCCCACCCCCCCCCCCCCCCACCCCCCCCCCCCCCCACCCCCCCCCCCCCCCACCCCCCCCCCCCCCCACCCCCCCCCCCCCCCACCCCCCCCCCCCCCCACCCCCCCCCCCCCCCACCCCCCCCCCCCCCCACCCCCCCCCCCCCCCACCCCCCCCCCCCCCCACCCCCCCCCCCCCCCACCCCCCCCCCCCCCCACCCCCCCCCCCCCCCACCCCCCCCCCCCCCCACCCCCCCCCCCCCCCACCCCCCCCCCCCCCCACCCCCCCCCCCCCCCACCCCCCCCCCCCCCCACCCCCCCCCCCCCCCACCCCCCCCCCCCCCCACCCCCCCCCCCCCCCACCCCCCCCCCCCCCCACCCCCCCCCCCCCCCACCCCCCCCCCCCCCCACCCCCCCCCCCCCCCACCCCCCCCCCCCCCCACCCCCCCCCCCCCCCACCCCCCCCCCCCCCCACCCCCCCCCCCCCCCACCCCCCCCCCCCCCCACCCCCCCCCCCCCCCACCCCCCCCCCCCCCCACCCCCCCCCCCCCCCACCCCCCCCCCCCCCCACCCCCCCCCCCCCCCACCCCCCCCCCCCCCCACCCCCCCCCCCCCCCACCCCCCCCCCCCCCCACCCCCCCCCCCCCCCACCCCCCCCCCCCCCCACCCCCCCCCCCCCCCACCCCCCCCCCCCCCCACCCCCCCCCCCCCCCACCCCCCCCCCCCCCCACCCCCCCCCCCCCCCACCCCCCCCCCCCCCCACCCCCCCCCCCCCCCACCCCCCCCCCCCCCCACCCCCCCCCCCCCCCACCCCCCCCCCCCCCCACCCCCCCCCCCCCCCACCCCCCCCCCCCCCCACCCCCCCCCCCCCCCACCCCCCCCCCCCCCCACCCCCCCCCCCCCCCACCCCCCCCCCCCCCCACCCCCCCCCCCCCCCACCCCCCCCCCCCCCCACCCCCCCCCCCCCCCACCCCCCCCCCCCCCCACCCCCCCCCCCCCCCACCCCCCCCCCCCCCCACCCCCCCCCCCCCCCACCCCCCCCCCCCCCCACCCCCCCCCCCCCCCACCCCCCCCCCCCCCCACCCCCCCCCCCCCCCACCCCCCCCCCCCCCCACCCCCCCCCCCCCCCACCCCCCCCCCCCCCCACCCCCCCCCCCCCCCACCCCCCCCCCCCCCCACCCCCCCCCCCCCCCACCCCCCCCCCCCCCCACCCCCCCCCCCCCCCACCCCCCCCCCCCCCCACCCCCCCCCCCCCCCACCCCCCCCCCCCCCCACCCCCCCCCCCCCCCACCCCCCCCCCCCCCCACCCCCCCCCCCCCCCACCCCCCCCCCCCCCCACCCCCCCCCCCCCCCACCCCCCCCCCCCCCCACCCCCCCCCCCCCCCACCCCCCCCCCCCCCCACCCCCCCCCCCCCCCACCCCCCCCCCCCCCCACCCCCCCCCCCCCCCACCCCCCCCCCCCCCCACCCCCCCCCCCCCCCACCCCCCCCCCCCCCCACCCCCCCCCCCCCCCACCCCCCCCCCCCCCCACCCCCCCCCCCCCCCACCCCCCCCCCCCCCCACCCCCCCCCCCCCCCACCCCCCCCCCCCCCCACCCCCCCCCCCCCCCACCCCCCCCCCCCCCCACCCCCCCCCCCCCCCACCCCCCCCCCCCCCCACCCCCCCCCCCCCCCACCCCCCCCCCCCCCCACCCCCCCCCCCCCCCACCCCCCCCCCCCCCCACCCCCCCCCCCCCCCACCCCCCCCCCCCCCCACCCCCCCCCCCCCCCACCCCCCCCCCCCCCCACCCCCCCCCCCCCCCACCCCCCCCCCCCCCCACCCCCCCCCCCCCCCACCCCCCCCCCCCCCCACCCCCCCCCCCCCCCACCCCCCCCCCCCCCCACCCCCCCCCCCCCCCACCCCCCCCCCCCCCCACCCCCCCCCCCCCCCACCCCCCCCCCCCCCCACCCCCCCCCCCCCCCACCCCCCCCCCCCCCCACCCCCCCCCCCCCCCACCCCCCCCCCCCCCCACCCCCCCCCCCCCCCACCCCCCCCCCCCCCCACCCCCCCCCCCCCCCACCCCCCCCCCCCCCCACCCCCCCCCCCCCCCACCCCCCCCCCCCCCCACCCCCCCCCCCCCCCACCCCCCCCCCCCCCCACCCCCCCCCCCCCCCACCCCCCCCCCCCCCCACCCCCCCCCCCCCCCACCCCCCCCCCCCCCCACCCCCCCCCCCCCCCACCCCCCCCCCCCCCCACCCCCCCCCCCCCCCACCCCCCCCCCCCCCCACCCCCCCCCCCCCCCACCCCCCCCCCCCCCCACCCCCCCCCCCCCCCACCCCCCCCCCCCCCCACCCCCCCCCCCCCCCACCCCCCCCCCCCCCCACCCCCCCCCCCCCCCACCCCCCCCCCCCCCCACCCCCCCCCCCCCCCACCCCCCCCCCCCCCCACCCCCCCCCCCCCCCACCCCCCCCCCCCCCCACCCCCCCCCCCCCCCACCCCCCCCCCCCCCCACCCCCCCCCCCCCCCACCCCCCCCCCCCCCCACCCCCCCCCCCCCCCACCCCCCCCCCCCCCCACCCCCCCCCCCCCCCACCCCCCCCCCCCCCCACCCCCCCCCCCCCCCACCCCCCCCCCCCCCCACCCCCCCCCCCCCCCACCCCCCCCCCCCCCCACCCCCCCCCCCCCCCACCCCCCCCCCCCCCCACCCCCCCCCCCCCCCACCCCCCCCCCCCCCCACCCCCCCCCCCCCCCACCCCCCCCCCCCCCCACCCCCCCCCCCCCCCACCCCCCCCCCCCCCCACCCCCCCCCCCCCCCACCCCCCCCCCCCCCCACCCCCCCCCCCCCCCACCCCCCCCCCCCCCCACCCCCCCCCCCCCCCACCCCCCCCCCCCCCCACCCCCCCCCCCCCCCACCCCCCCCCCCCCCCACCCCCCCCCCCCCCCACCCCCCCCCCCCCCCACCCCCCCCCCCCCCCACCCCCCCCCCCCCCCACCCCCCCCCCCCCCCACCCCCCCCCCCCCCCACCCCCCCCCCCCCCCACCCCCCCCCCCCCCCACCCCCCCCCCCCCCCACCCCCCCCCCCCCCCACCCCCCCCCCCCCCCACCCCCCCCCCCCCCCACCCCCCCCCCCCCCCACCCCCCCCCCCCCCCACCCCCCCCCCCCCCCACCCCCCCCCCCCCCCACCCCCCCCCCCCCCCACCCCCCCCCCCCCCCACCCCCCCCCCCCCCCACCCCCCCCCCCCCCCACCCCCCCCCCCCCCCACCCCCCCCCCCCCCCACCCCCCCCCCCCCCCACCCCCCCCCCCCCCCACCCCCCCCCCCCCCCACCCCCCCCCCCCCCCACCCCCCCCCCCCCCCACCCCCCCCCCCCCCCACCCCCCCCCCCCCCCACCCCCCCCCCCCCCCACCCCCCCCCCCCCCCACCCCCCCCCCCCCCCACCCCCCCCCCCCCCCACCCCCCCCCCCCCCCACCCCCCCCCCCCCCCACCCCCCCCCCCCCCCACCCCCCCCCCCCCCCACCCCCCCCCCCCCCCACCCCCCCCCCCCCCCACCCCCCCCCCCCCCCACCCCCCCCCCCCCCCACCCCCCCCCCCCCCCACCCCCCCCCCCCCCCACCCCCCCCCCCCCCCACCCCCCCCCCCCCCCACCCCCCCCCCCCCCCACCCCCCCCCCCCCCCACCCCCCCCCCCCCCCACCCCCCCCCCCCCCCACCCCCCCCCCCCCCCACCCCCCCCCCCCCCCACCCCCCCCCCCCCCCACCCCCCCCCCCCCCCACCCCCCCCCCCCCCCACCCCCCCCCCCCCCCACCCCCCCCCCCCCCCACCCCCCCCCCCCCCCACCCCCCCCCCCCCCCACCCCCCCCCCCCCCCACCCCCCCCCCCCCCCACCCCCCCCCCCCCCCACCCCCCCCCCCCCCCACCCCCCCCCCCCCCCACCCCCCCCCCCCCCCACCCCCCCCCCCCCCCACCCCCCCCCCCCCCCACCCCCCCCCCCCCCCACCCCCCCCCCCCCCCACCCCCCCCCCCCCCCACCCCCCCCCCCCCCCACCCCCCCCCCCCCCCACCCCCCCCCCCCCCCACCCCCCCCCCCCCCCACCCCCCCCCCCCCCCACCCCCCCCCCCCCCCACCCCCCCCCCCCCCCACCCCCCCCCCCCCCCACCCCCCCCCCCCCCCACCCCCCCCCCCCCCCACCCCCCCCCCCCCCCACCCCCCCCCCCCCCCACCCCCCCCCCCCCCCACCCCCCCCCCCCCCCACCCCCCCCCCCCCCCACCCCCCCCCCCCCCCACCCCCCCCCCCCCCCACCCCCCCCCCCCCCCACCCCCCCCCCCCCCCACCCCCCCCCCCCCCCACCCCCCCCCCCCCCCACCCCCCCCCCCCCCCACCCCCCCCCCCCCCCACCCCCCCCCCCCCCCACCCCCCCCCCCCCCCACCCCCCCCCCCCCCCACCCCCCCCCCCCCCCACCCCCCCCCCCCCCCACCCCCCCCCCCCCCCACCCCCCCCCCCCCCCACCCCCCCCCCCCCCCACCCCCCCCCCCCCCCACCCCCCCCCCCCCCCACCCCCCCCCCCCCCCACCCCCCCCCCCCCCCACCCCCCCCCCCCCCCACCCCCCCCCCCCCCCACCCCCCCCCCCCCCCACCCCCCCCCCCCCCCACCCCCCCCCCCCCCCACCCCCCCCCCCCCCCACCCCCCCCCCCCCCCACCCCCCCCCCCCCCCACCCCCCCCCCCCCCCACCCCCCCCCCCCCCCACCCCCCCCCCCCCCCACCCCCCCCCCCCCCCACCCCCCCCCCCCCCCACCCCCCCCCCCCCCCACCCCCCCCCCCCCCCACCCCCCCCCCCCCCCACCCCCCCCCCCCCCCACCCCCCCCCCCCCCCACCCCCCCCCCCCCCCACCCCCCCCCCCCCCCACCCCCCCCCCCCCCCACCCCCCCCCCCCCCCACCCCCCCCCCCCCCCACCCCCCCCCCCCCCCACCCCCCCCCCCCCCCACCCCCCCCCCCCCCCACCCCCCCCCCCCCCCACCCCCCCCCCCCCCCACCCCCCCCCCCCCCCACCCCCCCCCCCCCCCACCCCCCCCCCCCCCCACCCCCCCCCCCCCCCACCCCCCCCCCCCCCCACCCCCCCCCCCCCCCACCCCCCCCCCCCCCCACCCCCCCCCCCCCCCACCCCCCCCCCCCCCCACCCCCCCCCCCCCCCACCCCCCCCCCCCCCCACCCCCCCCCCCCCCCACCCCCCCCCCCCCCCACCCCCCCCCCCCCCCACCCCCCCCCCCCCCCACCCCCCCCCCCCCCCACCCCCCCCCCCCCCCACCCCCCCCCCCCCCCACCCCCCCCCCCCCCCACCCCCCCCCCCCCCCACCCCCCCCCCCCCCCACCCCCCCCCCCCCCCACCCCCCCCCCCCCCCACCCCCCCCCCCCCCCACCCCCCCCCCCCCCCACCCCCCCCCCCCCCCACCCCCCCCCCCCCCCACCCCCCCCCCCCCCCACCCCCCCCCCCCCCCACCCCCCCCCCCCCCCACCCCCCCCCCCCCCCACCCCCCCCCCCCCCCACCCCCCCCCCCCCCCACCCCCCCCCCCCCCCACCCCCCCCCCCCCCCACCCCCCCCCCCCCCCACCCCCCCCCCCCCCCACCCCCCCCCCCCCCCACCCCCCCCCCCCCCCACCCCCCCCCCCCCCCACCCCCCCCCCCCCCCACCCCCCCCCCCCCCCACCCCCCCCCCCCCCCACCCCCCCCCCCCCCCACCCCCCCCCCCCCCCACCCCCCCCCCCCCCCACCCCCCCCCCCCCCCACCCCCCCCCCCCCCCACCCCCCCCCCCCCCCACCCCCCCCCCCCCCCACCCCCCCCCCCCCCCACCCCCCCCCCCCCCCACCCCCCCCCCCCCCCACCCCCCCCCCCCCCCACCCCCCCCCCCCCCCACCCCCCCCCCCCCCCACCCCCCCCCCCCCCCACCCCCCCCCCCCCCCACCCCCCCCCCCCCCCACCCCCCCCCCCCCCCACCCCCCCCCCCCCCCACCCCCCCCCCCCCCCACCCCCCCCCCCCCCCACCCCCCCCCCCCCCCACCCCCCCCCCCCCCCACCCCCCCCCCCCCCCACCCCCCCCCCCCCCCACCCCCCCCCCCCCCCACCCCCCCCCCCCCCCACCCCCCCCCCCCCCCACCCCCCCCCCCCCCCACCCCCCCCCCCCCCCACCCCCCCCCCCCCCCACCCCCCCCCCCCCCCACCCCCCCCCCCCCCCACCCCCCCCCCCCCCCACCCCCCCCCCCCCCCACCCCCCCCCCCCCCCACCCCCCCCCCCCCCCACCCCCCCCCCCCCCCACCCCCCCCCCCCCCCACCCCCCCCCCCCCCCACCCCCCCCCCCCCCCACCCCCCCCCCCCCCCACCCCCCCCCCCCCCCACCCCCCCCCCCCCCCACCCCCCCCCCCCCCCACCCCCCCCCCCCCCCACCCCCCCCCCCCCCCACCCCCCCCCCCCCCCACCCCCCCCCCCCCCCACCCCCCCCCCCCCCCACCCCCCCCCCCCCCCACCCCCCCCCCCCCCCACCCCCCCCCCCCCCCACCCCCCCCCCCCCCCACCCCCCCCCCCCCCCACCCCCCCCCCCCCCCACCCCCCCCCCCCCCCACCCCCCCCCCCCCCCACCCCCCCCCCCCCCCACCCCCCCCCCCCCCCACCCCCCCCCCCCCCCACCCCCCCCCCCCCCCACCCCCCCCCCCCCCCACCCCCCCCCCCCCCCACCCCCCCCCCCCCCCACCCCCCCCCCCCCCCACCCCCCCCCCCCCCCACCCCCCCCCCCCCCCACCCCCCCCCCCCCCCACCCCCCCCCCCCCCCACCCCCCCCCCCCCCCACCCCCCCCCCCCCCCACCCCCCCCCCCCCCCACCCCCCCCCCCCCCCACCCCCCCCCCCCCCCACCCCCCCCCCCCCCCACCCCCCCCCCCCCCCACCCCCCCCCCCCCCCACCCCCCCCCCCCCCCACCCCCCCCCCCCCCCACCCCCCCCCCCCCCCACCCCCCCCCCCCCCCACCCCCCCCCCCCCCCACCCCCCCCCCCCCCCACCCCCCCCCCCCCCCACCCCCCCCCCCCCCCACCCCCCCCCCCCCCCACCCCCCCCCCCCCCCACCCCCCCCCCCCCCCACCCCCCCCCCCCCCCACCCCCCCCCCCCCCCACCCCCCCCCCCCCCCACCCCCCCCCCCCCCCACCCCCCCCCCCCCCCACCCCCCCCCCCCCCCACCCCCCCCCCCCCCCACCCCCCCCCCCCCCCACCCCCCCCCCCCCCCACCCCCCCCCCCCCCCACCCCCCCCCCCCCCCACCCCCCCCCCCCCCCACCCCCCCCCCCCCCCACCCCCCCCCCCCCCCACCCCCCCCCCCCCCCACCCCCCCCCCCCCCCACCCCCCCCCCCCCCCACCCCCCCCCCCCCCCACCCCCCCCCCCCCCCACCCCCCCCCCCCCCCACCCCCCCCCCCCCCCACCCCCCCCCCCCCCCACCCCCCCCCCCCCCCACCCCCCCCCCCCCCCACCCCCCCCCCCCCCCACCCCCCCCCCCCCCCACCCCCCCCCCCCCCCACCCCCCCCCCCCCCCACCCCCCCCCCCCCCCACCCCCCCCCCCCCCCACCCCCCCCCCCCCCCACCCCCCCCCCCCCCCACCCCCCCCCCCCCCCACCCCCCCCCCCCCCCACCCCCCCCCCCCCCCACCCCCCCCCCCCCCCACCCCCCCCCCCCCCCACCCCCCCCCCCCCCCACCCCCCCCCCCCCCCACCCCCCCCCCCCCCCACCCCCCCCCCCCCCCACCCCCCCCCCCCCCCACCCCCCCCCCCCCCCACCCCCCCCCCCCCCCACCCCCCCCCCCCCCCACCCCCCCCCCCCCCCACCCCCCCCCCCCCCCACCCCCCCCCCCCCCCACCCCCCCCCCCCCCCACCCCCCCCCCCCCCCACCCCCCCCCCCCCCCACCCCCCCCCCCCCCCACCCCCCCCCCCCCCCACCCCCCCCCCCCCCCACCCCCCCCCCCCCCCACCCCCCCCCCCCCCCACCCCCCCCCCCCCCCACCCCCCCCCCCCCCCACCCCCCCCCCCCCCCACCCCCCCCCCCCCCCACCCCCCCCCCCCCCCACCCCCCCCCCCCCCCACCCCCCCCCCCCCCCACCCCCCCCCCCCCCCACCCCCCCCCCCCCCCACCCCCCCCCCCCCCCACCCCCCCCCCCCCCCACCCCCCCCCCCCCCCACCCCCCCCCCCCCCCACCCCCCCCCCCCCCCACCCCCCCCCCCCCCCACCCCCCCCCCCCCCCACCCCCCCCCCCCCCCACCCCCCCCCCCCCCCACCCCCCCCCCCCCCCACCCCCCCCCCCCCCCACCCCCCCCCCCCCCCACCCCCCCCCCCCCCCACCCCCCCCCCCCCCCACCCCCCCCCCCCCCCACCCCCCCCCCCCCCCACCCCCCCCCCCCCCCACCCCCCCCCCCCCCCACCCCCCCCCCCCCCCACCCCCCCCCCCCCCCACCCCCCCCCCCCCCCACCCCCCCCCCCCCCCACCCCCCCCCCCCCCCACCCCCCCCCCCCCCCACCCCCCCCCCCCCCCACCCCCCCCCCCCCCCACCCCCCCCCCCCCCCACCCCCCCCCCCCCCCACCCCCCCCCCCCCCCACCCCCCCCCCCCCCCACCCCCCCCCCCCCCCACCCCCCCCCCCCCCCACCCCCCCCCCCCCCCACCCCCCCCCCCCCCCACCCCCCCCCCCCCCCACCCCCCCCCCCCCCCACCCCCCCCCCCCCCCACCCCCCCCCCCCCCCACCCCCCCCCCCCCCCACCCCCCCCCCCCCCCACCCCCCCCCCCCCCCACCCCCCCCCCCCCCCACCCCCCCCCCCCCCCACCCCCCCCCCCCCCCACCCCCCCCCCCCCCCACCCCCCCCCCCCCCCACCCCCCCCCCCCCCCACCCCCCCCCCCCCCCACCCCCCCCCCCCCCCACCCCCCCCCCCCCCCACCCCCCCCCCCCCCCACCCCCCCCCCCCCCCACCCCCCCCCCCCCCCACCCCCCCCCCCCCCCACCCCCCCCCCCCCCCACCCCCCCCCCCCCCCACCCCCCCCCCCCCCCACCCCCCCCCCCCCCCACCCCCCCCCCCCCCCACCCCCCCCCCCCCCCACCCCCCCCCCCCCCCACCCCCCCCCCCCCCCACCCCCCCCCCCCCCCACCCCCCCCCCCCCCCACCCCCCCCCCCCCCCACCCCCCCCCCCCCCCACCCCCCCCCCCCCCCACCCCCCCCCCCCCCCACCCCCCCCCCCCCCCACCCCCCCCCCCCCCCACCCCCCCCCCCCCCCACCCCCCCCCCCCCCCACCCCCCCCCCCCCCCACCCCCCCCCCCCCCCACCCCCCCCCCCCCCCACCCCCCCCCCCCCCCACCCCCCCCCCCCCCCACCCCCCCCCCCCCCCACCCCCCCCCCCCCCCACCCCCCCCCCCCCCCACCCCCCCCCCCCCCCACCCCCCCCCCCCCCCACCCCCCCCCCCCCCCACCCCCCCCCCCCCCCACCCCCCCCCCCCCCCACCCCCCCCCCCCCCCACCCCCCCCCCCCCCCACCCCCCCCCCCCCCCACCCCCCCCCCCCCCCACCCCCCCCCCCCCCCACCCCCCCCCCCCCCCACCCCCCCCCCCCCCCACCCCCCCCCCCCCCCACCCCCCCCCCCCCCCACCCCCCCCCCCCCCCACCCCCCCCCCCCCCCACCCCCCCCCCCCCCCACCCCCCCCCCCCCCCACCCCCCCCCCCCCCCACCCCCCCCCCCCCCCACCCCCCCCCCCCCCCACCCCCCCCCCCCCCCACCCCCCCCCCCCCCCACCCCCCCCCCCCCCCACCCCCCCCCCCCCCCACCCCCCCCCCCCCCCACCCCCCCCCCCCCCCACCCCCCCCCCCCCCCACCCCCCCCCCCCCCCACCCCCCCCCCCCCCCACCCCCCCCCCCCCCCACCCCCCCCCCCCCCCACCCCCCCCCCCCCCCACCCCCCCCCCCCCCCACCCCCCCCCCCCCCCACCCCCCCCCCCCCCCACCCCCCCCCCCCCCCACCCCCCCCCCCCCCCACCCCCCCCCCCCCCCACCCCCCCCCCCCCCCACCCCCCCCCCCCCCCACCCCCCCCCCCCCCCACCCCCCCCCCCCCCCACCCCCCCCCCCCCCCACCCCCCCCCCCCCCCACCCCCCCCCCCCCCCACCCCCCCCCCCCCCCACCCCCCCCCCCCCCCACCCCCCCCCCCCCCCACCCCCCCCCCCCCCCACCCCCCCCCCCCCCCACCCCCCCCCCCCCCCACCCCCCCCCCCCCCCACCCCCCCCCCCCCCCACCCCCCCCCCCCCCCACCCCCCCCCCCCCCCACCCCCCCCCCCCCCCACCCCCCCCCCCCCCCACCCCCCCCCCCCCCCACCCCCCCCCCCCCCCACCCCCCCCCCCCCCCACCCCCCCCCCCCCCCACCCCCCCCCCCCCCCACCCCCCCCCCCCCCCACCCCCCCCCCCCCCCACCCCCCCCCCCCCCCACCCCCCCCCCCCCCCACCCCCCCCCCCCCCCACCCCCCCCCCCCCCCACCCCCCCCCCCCCCCACCCCCCCCCCCCCCCACCCCCCCCCCCCCCCACCCCCCCCCCCCCCCACCCCCCCCCCCCCCCACCCCCCCCCCCCCCCACCCCCCCCCCCCCCCACCCCCCCCCCCCCCCACCCCCCCCCCCCCCCACCCCCCCCCCCCCCCACCCCCCCCCCCCCCCACCCCCCCCCCCCCCCACCCCCCCCCCCCCCCACCCCCCCCCCCCCCCACCCCCCCCCCCCCCCACCCCCCCCCCCCCCCACCCCCCCCCCCCCCCACCCCCCCCCCCCCCCACCCCCCCCCCCCCCCACCCCCCCCCCCCCCCACCCCCCCCCCCCCCCACCCCCCCCCCCCCCCACCCCCCCCCCCCCCCACCCCCCCCCCCCCCCACCCCCCCCCCCCCCCACCCCCCCCCCCCCCCACCCCCCCCCCCCCCCACCCCCCCCCCCCCCCACCCCCCCCCCCCCCCACCCCCCCCCCCCCCCACCCCCCCCCCCCCCCACCCCCCCCCCCCCCCACCCCCCCCCCCCCCCACCCCCCCCCCCCCCCACCCCCCCCCCCCCCCACCCCCCCCCCCCCCCACCCCCCCCCCCCCCCACCCCCCCCCCCCCCCACCCCCCCCCCCCCCCACCCCCCCCCCCCCCCACCCCCCCCCCCCCCCACCCCCCCCCCCCCCCACCCCCCCCCCCCCCCACCCCCCCCCCCCCCCACCCCCCCCCCCCCCCACCCCCCCCCCCCCCCACCCCCCCCCCCCCCCACCCCCCCCCCCCCCCACCCCCCCCCCCCCCCACCCCCCCCCCCCCCCACCCCCCCCCCCCCCCACCCCCCCCCCCCCCCACCCCCCCCCCCCCCCACCCCCCCCCCCCCCCACCCCCCCCCCCCCCCACCCCCCCCCCCCCCCACCCCCCCCCCCCCCCACCCCCCCCCCCCCCCACCCCCCCCCCCCCCCACCCCCCCCCCCCCCCACCCCCCCCCCCCCCCACCCCCCCCCCCCCCCACCCCCCCCCCCCCCCACCCCCCCCCCCCCCCACCCCCCCCCCCCCCCACCCCCCCCCCCCCCCACCCCCCCCCCCCCCCACCCCCCCCCCCCCCCACCCCCCCCCCCCCCCACCCCCCCCCCCCCCCACCCCCCCCCCCCCCCACCCCCCCCCCCCCCCACCCCCCCCCCCCCCCACCCCCCCCCCCCCCCACCCCCCCCCCCCCCCACCCCCCCCCCCCCCCACCCCCCCCCCCCCCCACCCCCCCCCCCCCCCACCCCCCCCCCCCCCCACCCCCCCCCCCCCCCACCCCCCCCCCCCCCCACCCCCCCCCCCCCCCACCCCCCCCCCCCCCCACCCCCCCCCCCCCCCACCCCCCCCCCCCCCCACCCCCCCCCCCCCCCACCCCCCCCCCCCCCCACCCCCCCCCCCCCCCACCCCCCCCCCCCCCCACCCCCCCCCCCCCCCACCCCCCCCCCCCCCCACCCCCCCCCCCCCCCACCCCCCCCCCCCCCCACCCCCCCCCCCCCCCACCCCCCCCCCCCCCCACCCCCCCCCCCCCCCACCCCCCCCCCCCCCCACCCCCCCCCCCCCCCACCCCCCCCCCCCCCCACCCCCCCCCCCCCCCACCCCCCCCCCCCCCCACCCCCCCCCCCCCCCACCCCCCCCCCCCCCCACCCCCCCCCCCCCCCACCCCCCCCCCCCCCCACCCCCCCCCCCCCCCACCCCCCCCCCCCCCCACCCCCCCCCCCCCCCACCCCCCCCCCCCCCCACCCCCCCCCCCCCCCACCCCCCCCCCCCCCCACCCCCCCCCCCCCCCACCCCCCCCCCCCCCCACCCCCCCCCCCCCCCACCCCCCCCCCCCCCCACCCCCCCCCCCCCCCACCCCCCCCCCCCCCCACCCCCCCCCCCCCCCACCCCCCCCCCCCCCCACCCCCCCCCCCCCCCACCCCCCCCCCCCCCCACCCCCCCCCCCCCCCACCCCCCCCCCCCCCCACCCCCCCCCCCCCCCACCCCCCCCCCCCCCCACCCCCCCCCCCCCCCACCCCCCCCCCCCCCCACCCCCCCCCCCCCCCACCCCCCCCCCCCCCCACCCCCCCCCCCCCCCACCCCCCCCCCCCCCCACCCCCCCCCCCCCCCACCCCCCCCCCCCCCCACCCCCCCCCCCCCCCACCCCCCCCCCCCCCCACCCCCCCCCCCCCCCACCCCCCCCCCCCCCCACCCCCCCCCCCCCCCACCCCCCCCCCCCCCCACCCCCCCCCCCCCCCACCCCCCCCCCCCCCCACCCCCCCCCCCCCCCACCCCCCCCCCCCCCCACCCCCCCCCCCCCCCACCCCCCCCCCCCCCCACCCCCCCCCCCCCCCACCCCCCCCCCCCCCCACCCCCCCCCCCCCCCACCCCCCCCCCCCCCCACCCCCCCCCCCCCCCACCCCCCCCCCCCCCCACCCCCCCCCCCCCCCACCCCCCCCCCCCCCCACCCCCCCCCCCCCCCACCCCCCCCCCCCCCCACCCCCCCCCCCCCCCACCCCCCCCCCCCCCCACCCCCCCCCCCCCCCACCCCCCCCCCCCCCCACCCCCCCCCCCCCCCACCCCCCCCCCCCCCCACCCCCCCCCCCCCCCACCCCCCCCCCCCCCCACCCCCCCCCCCCCCCACCCCCCCCCCCCCCCACCCCCCCCCCCCCCCACCCCCCCCCCCCCCCACCCCCCCCCCCCCCCACCCCCCCCCCCCCCCACCCCCCCCCCCCCCCACCCCCCCCCCCCCCCACCCCCCCCCCCCCCCACCCCCCCCCCCCCCCACCCCCCCCCCCCCCCACCCCCCCCCCCCCCCACCCCCCCCCCCCCCCACCCCCCCCCCCCCCCACCCCCCCCCCCCCCCACCCCCCCCCCCCCCCACCCCCCCCCCCCCCCACCCCCCCCCCCCCCCACCCCCCCCCCCCCCCACCCCCCCCCCCCCCCACCCCCCCCCCCCCCCACCCCCCCCCCCCCCCACCCCCCCCCCCCCCCACCCCCCCCCCCCCCCACCCCCCCCCCCCCCCACCCCCCCCCCCCCCCACCCCCCCCCCCCCCCACCCCCCCCCCCCCCCACCCCCCCCCCCCCCCACCCCCCCCCCCCCCCACCCCCCCCCCCCCCCACCCCCCCCCCCCCCCACCCCCCCCCCCCCCCACCCCCCCCCCCCCCCACCCCCCCCCCCCCCCACCCCCCCCCCCCCCCACCCCCCCCCCCCCCCACCCCCCCCCCCCCCCACCCCCCCCCCCCCCCACCCCCCCCCCCCCCCACCCCCCCCCCCCCCCACCCCCCCCCCCCCCCACCCCCCCCCCCCCCCACCCCCCCCCCCCCCCACCCCCCCCCCCCCCCACCCCCCCCCCCCCCCACCCCCCCCCCCCCCCACCCCCCCCCCCCCCCACCCCCCCCCCCCCCCACCCCCCCCCCCCCCCACCCCCCCCCCCCCCCACCCCCCCCCCCCCCCACCCCCCCCCCCCCCCACCCCCCCCCCCCCCCACCCCCCCCCCCCCCCACCCCCCCCCCCCCCCACCCCCCCCCCCCCCCACCCCCCCCCCCCCCCACCCCCCCCCCCCCCCACCCCCCCCCCCCCCCACCCCCCCCCCCCCCCACCCCCCCCCCCCCCCACCCCCCCCCCCCCCCACCCCCCCCCCCCCCCACCCCCCCCCCCCCCCACCCCCCCCCCCCCCCACCCCCCCCCCCCCCCACCCCCCCCCCCCCCCACCCCCCCCCCCCCCCACCCCCCCCCCCCCCCACCCCCCCCCCCCCCCACCCCCCCCCCCCCCCACCCCCCCCCCCCCCCACCCCCCCCCCCCCCCACCCCCCCCCCCCCCCACCCCCCCCCCCCCCCACCCCCCCCCCCCCCCACCCCCCCCCCCCCCCACCCCCCCCCCCCCCCACCCCCCCCCCCCCCACAGGACATGCAGGGGGCGACAAGAAAAGCAGGGGGACGTCCAAATACATGTTATCCCTAAAGACTTTGCTCAATACAAGGAAGGGGAGGATCCCTCCATATCTCTTGCAAACTATGCAATGGGGAATTGCAGAGGCCCAGTACATGTCCTACCTCTGTAGCATTCTAACTGGGGAACTGGCAACCATCTATCATAGCATGCCGAGGGGGGGGAGTAACTTTCAAAGATTTCAAAGCTACTGTGTTTAAAAGGTTCAAACTGGGGGCGGACCACGTTCAAAAACAATTTTGGGTCTTATCCCCCAGCAATGCAAAACCTATTCGGAATATGTGGTGAAAATGAGTGAGATGGGGAGGAGATGGGTGGAGGAGGCCAGAGCCGGGGACTTTAAAGCATTATTTCAGTTGCTGATGCTAGACCAATTCTATTCCAAACTCCCCAAGTGACTGGACAGCTTCCATGAGTGTCCGGATGGCCTCCTGCGTGTCCGGAAGCCCCCAGCGTGTCCTGACACCCCCTGCGTGTCTGGACATCCCCCTGCTTTTCTTGACGCCTCCTGCGTGACCTGACACCCCCCTGAATTTCTGGATGCCCCCTGTGTGTCCGGATGCCCCCCTGAGTGTATGGACTTCCCCCTGTGTGTCCGGACCCCCCTGTATGTACGGACGGCCCCCCATGTGTGCCCGGACGCCCCTGCATGTCCAGATGGCCCCCTGCATGTCCGGATATCCCCCTGCATAACCAGATTGCCCCCCTTCATTTCCGGACACTAACCTTCGTGTCTGGACCCTCCCTGCGTGCCCAGTTGCCCCCCTGCATGTCTGGGTGACCCCCCTGCGTGTCCGGACAGCTTCCGTGCATGTCCGGACAGCCCCCTGCATGTCCAGAAGCCCTCAGCGTGTCCTGATACCCCCTGCATGTCCTGACATCCCCCTGCCTGTAATACTCGGTTTCGGTAATCAGTAATGATCGGTAATACTCGGTTTCAGTAATTGGTAATAATCGGGTTTTGGTAATCGGTAATAATCGGTAATACTCGGTTTCAGTAATCGGTAATAATCGGTTTTGGTAATCGGTAATAATCAGTTTCAGTAATCATAAACAACCGGCAGTAATCGGTTTTGGTATCAGGAATAATTGGCAGTAATCCATTTCAGTAATTAGTAATCATCGGTAATATTTGGTTATAGTATTCAATAATAATCTATATTGGTAATCGGTAATAATCAGTTTTAGTATTTGGTAATAATCGGTAAAAATTGGTTTCAGTAATCGGTAATAATCGGCTTCAGTAATCGATAATAATCGATAATAATCAGTTTCAGTAATCGGTAATTATCGGTAATAATCCGTTTCACTAATAGGTAGTAATCGGAAATCATTGGTTTTGGTATCGGCAATAATCGGTTTCGGTAATCAGTAATAATGGGTAATAATCGGTTTCAGTAACTAATAATAATCTGTAATACTCAATTTCAGTAATCGATAATAATCATTAATAATTGGTTTCAGTTATCGGTAATAATTGTTAAAAATCCATTCCAGTAATTGTTAATAATAGGCAACAATCGGTTTTGGTAATTAGTAATAATCGTTTCAGTAATCGGCAATAATCGGTTTAGGTAACTGGTAATAACTGATAATAATCGGTTTTAGTAATCAGCAATTATTGGTAACAATCCATTTCAGTAATAGGTAATAATCGGCAATAGTCAGTTTTGGTATTGGTAATAATCGGCAGTGATTGGTTTCAGTAATCGGTAATAATCAGTTTTGGTGATCAATAATAATCGGTAATAATCGATTGGTTTCAGTAATTAGTAATAACCGGTAATACTCGGTTTCAGTAATCAATAATTGGATTCAGTAATAATTGGTTTCAGTAATTGATAATAATCGGTTTTGGTAACGGTAATAGCAATAATCAGTTTAAATTATCGGTAATAATTGCTTTAGGTAATCGGTAATAATTAGTAATAAACGGTTTCAGTAATCAGTAATAATCTGTAATACTTGGTTTCAGTAATCGATAATAATAGGTTTTGGTAATCGGTAATAATCTGTAAAACTTGGTTTCAGTAATCAGTAATAATTGGTTTTGGTTATTAGTAATAATCGGAAATACTCGGTTACAGTAATCAAAAATAATCGGTTTGAGTAACTGGTAAACAATTGGTAATACTTGGTTTCAGTAATTAGTAATAATTGGTTTTGGTAGTCAGTAAAAATGGTTAATCATCGGTATCAGTAACTAGTAATAATAGGTAATAATCCGTTTCAGTAATAGGTAATAATTGGTTTTGGTAATAATTGGCAGTAATCCCCCTGCGTGTCTGGACGCCCCCCTGCATGTCCAGACGCCACATGCATGTCCGGACGCCCCACTGAGTGTTCAAACTCCCCCCTGCATGTCCAGACAGCCCCCCTGCGTGTGCGGATCCCCACCTGTGTATCCGGATGGCCCCCTGCAGGTCCAGACGCCCCCTGCATGTCAGGATGCCCCCCCAGCATGCCTGAAATCCCCCCAAGCGTGCCCAGAAGCCCCCCTAAGTGTCCGGACTCCCCCTGCGCATCAGGACACCCCCTGTGTGTCAGGACACCCCCCTGCATTTCTGGATGGCCCCCTGCATGTCTGGATGCCCCCCTGAGTGTCCGGACTACCCCCTATGTGTACGGATGCCCCCCTGTATGTACAGATGGCCCCCCTGCGTGTCCGGACGCCCCCTGCGTTCCGGATGCCCCCCTGCGTGTCCGGACATGCCCCCCTGCATGTCCGGAAAGCTTCCTTGCATGACCGGAAAGCTTCAGTGCATGTCCGGACAACCTCCTGCGTGTCCGGAAGCCCTCAGCATGTCCTGACACCCCCTGCTTTTCTTGACGCCCCCTGCATGTCCTGACACCCCCCCCCGATTCCAATTAGCTGAATCTGGACATGCAGGGGGGCAATCCGGACGTGCACAATGGTGTCCGGACACGTAGTGGAGACGTCCGGACACCCAGCGGATTGTGTAATGGTTAGTGTTGTGTAATGGTTAGTATTAGTGTTGTGTAATGGTTAGGTTGTGTAATGGTTCGTGTTGAGCTAGGGTCTGGAAGATCCAGGTTCAAATTATGACTGTGCCGTGGAATCTTGCAGGATAACTGTAGTCCAAATCATGCACACACAGCCTACCTCGCAGTGTTGTTATGAGGATAAAATGGATTAGCTGAGAAGGATGTAAGCTACTCTACAGTCCCTGTCTGAAGAAAAGGCAGAGGATAAATGAAACAAATAAATTCTGTGCCTTTCAGTTGAACCAGAAATGTATTCTGGTAAATTACTTACAAATGGCTCTCTCTGGTGTCCAAATGTCTCCATTGCATTTTTATGGCATTTTGTGCCGCTGCTGTGAGAGTTCTTTTTAGGCACTGCGGATTGTTTATAGTTCAGAACAATCTGTAATAAGGGGCTATTTGTAGTTACTCTTGCTTAGCTTAGTTTATGACACAGGGCTGTTGAAAAGAGACCTTGGATGGTGCTCTGATGAGGAAGAAAGTGTGAGATCTGCCCCCCTCCCCCGGGTAAAAAGAGTTGTACAGTCAAATTGGTGAACGCAAATCCCCAAACAACAACTTAGTCCTTTTATTAGGACCAACCAAACTGACATAAAACATTGTGCAAGCTTTGGAGCTCACCAAAACTCATTATTTGACTGGATGCTATAAAGTTTAAAAGGATAAAGGGTACAAAGAAGATTCTTCAACCACAGGGTTAAGGGCAGCTCTTGCTTACATTGTCTGAAGGCCTGTTTGATTTCATTGCAGCCTGGCCTGGAATTGCTGGAGCCTGTTCTTTTAAATGCACTTGCTGGGTTTGTATTCTTGTTGCAATACTGACATCTGTAGACAAAAGTGAGTAGTAAAAAAAATATGTAAAAGCAATGCCAGATTGGAGGTTGAAATAAACTTTCATTACGTATTATCATGCTTGTGGCGAGAACCATACACATGAACCGGAAACAAAGATCAGTTTTCCTGGCATGTTTGTCTCTTACACAAGTTGCCATGTTGGGCTGACAGTGTGGTATGGTGAAGCCATGCATCCATCTTCACCAAGGATTTTGAGGTTTCTTTTTCATAAAATTAGTTTCAGAGATTGTGGCATCAAAACACATACCTTTGTAATTTTATTAAATCATTATAATGCACCTGCTTTTGTGCCAAATCACTCGTTTCCAATGTGGCTCCAATTCACATAATCCCGAGAGCAGGTATACTGAAATAGGCAATCAATCATAGGACTGTCTGGCCATGTATTCAAGCTCTAATTTTGCAGATGAGCTGGTATTTTGCTGTAATCCTTCTGTTAATGATATGGTATCTCCAACATAGGCAAGGGTTCTCTTCTTTTCTGAAAGCAAAACCTGACAACTCCATCAGTGAGGTGATATTCTACAAATTGTTTCAGTTCATTATTTGTATTATTTATGATACTGGATTTGAAGAAGAGAAGAAGAGTTTGGATTTATACTTAGCATACCTTTCTCTCCTGTTTGTCAAGCCCTAGATCTACAGACAATCACCAGACTCTGGATTTTTGAATCAGAAGCCTTTATTGACAGACATCGGCACTGGCGTAATGCCCATTGGGCAAGGTGGGCAGCTGCCCAGGGCATCACCTTGTGGGGGGCATCAAAATGCTGGGTTCGTTTTGGGGTATTTTAGTGGTTTTCCATTTTTGGCCTGCAGGGGGCGCAGTTTTTAGGCTAGTGGCACCAAAATTTCAGCGTATCATCAGGAGACTGTCCTTATGCTACCCCCCAAGTTTGGTGAGATTT
>NC_059436.1:6213713-6331213 GCF_021028975.2 Sphaerodactylus townsendi
GGCCCTGGCAACTCCCTCTCAGGGTTCAATGATCCTGGCCCTGCAGAAGAAGAAGAGGAGGAGGAGGAAGAGGAGGAGGAGGAATTTGGATTTATTTTCCACCTTTCTCTCCTGTAAGCAGACTCAAAGTCTCCTTACAAACTCCTTTCCCTTTCTCTCCCCACAACAGACACCTTGTGAGGTAGGTGGGGTTGAGAGAGTTCCGAAGAACTATGACTAGCCCAAGGTCACCCAGAAAGAATGTAGGAGTGCAGAAACACATCTGGTTCACCAAATACTGTAAGCCTCTGCCACTCAGGTGGAGGAGTGGGGAATCAAACCCGGTTCTCCAGATTAGAATTCACCTGCCCTTAACCGCTACACCAGCTGTACTTAGTTTATGTGACATCACTGGGTTGTTGTGAGTATACATTGAAAGCCTGTATGTGCACCCTGAACTCATTTGAAGAAGGATGGGATAAAAATATCGCCATAAGGTTTGGAGAAGAGGACCTTTTCTTTTCATGCCTCAATTTAGCCCTCTCAGCCCTGAACACAAAAACATACTGCTGTGGTGATAAATCTCTCTCTCTCTCATTCCCCCTCCTTGTCAACCTTGACGTCAGGATGTTTCGAAAACTCCAAATCAATTTGAAGCCTCACGACTTTCAGCCAAGGAAGCAATGTGCTGATAGGGTCAAAAGGCCTGTCGCCAATATGGATCATAGAATTTGACATATTAATTCAAGCTGTCAGATCCAATATGTGTAACTGTGTTTTGCAGAGGCACAGACTTCCCTTCCTAAAAACCAGGGAGAAGGATAACATTTCACAAATTCCCGGGCAACTAGTTGGGGAGTGTGTGACCAGCGAGTGCCCCTCCCCTTACATAAAGAGAGAGGCCATATGAAAACGTTTCTTAACGGCTAGCACCAAGTGGTAATTAGGATGATAAATGCCTCAGGATCGCTTTCTTTTTCACACATATACTTCTCAGCACATATACAGACTTTGCACTGGTTCATCTCCCCCCTCCCCACTCTATTCCCCAGCTCCCTTACTAGCACTATACAATATGGCAGGAAATACATTTGTTATTAGGAACTCTTTGATATCCAGTATGTGAAATGTCGGCAAGCTGGAGAAGTTCAGGCATCTGGCAGGAAATTATCATGAATCCCATTTCCTTAACCATCACAGAGGCACACACACACACCAGACAGCCACACACCTTTCCCCTTTGTTCATCTTCATTCAAGGCCTGCATCGGACACAAAAGCCCAAGATGGCTCAGGGAACCACAGGCTGTGATCGCTGGAGATCACAAGGAGCCTGCCAAGCAGTTGAGAGCCTCCTCAAAGGCCCTAATGTGGATTAAGTATGTTTTTGAAGATCTCCTTCTTTGTATTTTCATTCCCCCAGCCCCAATTTAAGTTTGCTTCTCTGACATGCAAATTGTTCATTTGAACATTTCTGTGTCATTTTCCATGTCCCTTTACTGAATTGTTCCTGCAAAATATATATTCAATCTAATTTGCACATCATTGGTCCGTTCCGCACAGCTGAAATAAGACATCCTGAGGATGCAAAAAAGGCACCCTGGGAAGGCACTCCACACAGCCTTTCTTCCAAGATGTCCTTAGGATGCCTTATTTCTGCTCAAGATGTCTTTTTTTTAAGCTTCAAAGTGTACCTTTTCTCCCTAAGCCACCTCCAATACATCTCCTGCCTGGCTGTGCACAATGAAGAGCTCAGGAGGCATCTTATTTTTCTTGGCCGAAGACATTTGCTCTGCAGCCCCAAGATGTTTGCTCTGCAGGCTCTGATTCTGGGCACCTTTTCTGCCTGAAAAGTACATAGTTGTACTCACCTAGTCCTGCCAATTCTGGCAACATATAGCATTCCTGTTTTTATTTACTTCCAAGGAGCTATCTTCATAGCTACTCAGACACACATAAGAGAATCTTAGCCACTCAAAAGACAGGTCTGCTGCCCGTTGAAAAGCAATGGGTTGACCTGCCCTCCATAGACAGACAGTTTTTTTTCTTACCACTCAGAAAAACCCTAGGTGGTCCATGGAGGGAAGGTCAAGCGTACGCTTTTCAACGGGCAGCAGACCTGTCTTCTGAGTGGCTAGAAATCTCTTATGTGTGTCTGTATATCTACAAAGATAGCTCCTCAGGGTTTTTTAAAAAAAGGAATGCTATATATTTGAAACTGAACCACTTCACTTCATCTAACTTCCGCAGTTGTGCTCTTTGAATGCTAGCCTTCTCATTTATACTGCTTCCACTCTCCTTTGCCAAACTGATGATGGATTTGATAAAAGCAGAGAAGCTTCCTTGTTCATGCTCTGCAGCCAGGTATGGCCTTGCTTATTGCTTTGCCAATTGCCCTCAAAATTAATATATCATGTTAATCAGTGGTAATAGCTTTGAAATTTTTTTTAAAAAAGAAGCAACCAGATCAGAGAGGACCTCAGTATAGTGATTAACTAGAAAAGGACAGGTACAAACATTTCATCCAGATGCACAGTTGCCAAGTTACCAACATCCTAAACCCTGAGTCTCATGAGGTAGAACCTTGAGATATCATATTGACTGGAAGAAAAAGAAGAAGAGTTTGGATTTATACCCAACTTTTTTCAACTGTAAGGAGTCCCAAAGTGGCTTACAATTGTCTTTCCTTCCTCTCCCCACAACAGATACTTGGTGAGGCAGGCAAGGCTGAGAGAGTTCTCAGAGAACTGCGACTAGCCCAAGGTCCCCCAGTAGGTACTGTGTGTATGAGTGGAGAAACAAACCTGGCTCACCAGATTAGACTCCATCACTCTTAACCACTATAGGTTGGCTTTCTTCTGATTAGAAGTAGGAAATAGTTGTTCTACATATCACTAGAAGCTGGACCACCCGGTACCTGCATGAGTATGCATTCACAGCCAAGTGGCTTTGAAGAAATGAACAATTTACCACATGAAAATAGTATAATGGTATAATGATATTATAACCAATCTGGGAGTTTTACTACCTCTAGAATTTATGTTTTTCTCAGACAAACTAAAAATGTCTAAGCTATTGAATAGCCCTCATGTAGAAATTTCTGAAGCAGTTGCCACATTTTTAATCCATGATGTGTAACAATTATCCTGTTGTTGTACTTGGAATGTATGGTACTTCTGGTTCTATGCCTAATAAAGGTTTTTGGATTGGATTGGAAACAGACAGGCACTGCAGAAGTCACCTTGTGAGGCCCTGCACCCCAATAGTTCTGCAAATGAACCCTGAACCTTAGTGCCAAAAACAGGAATCTGACAACCATACCCAGACAGTTTTACACATCATAGATTGCACTTCTTAGGTTGGGGTCATCATGCTGAGTCAGCCTTAACATTCAGAGGTGAGTTGCAGGTTTCCCTCAGTTCCCATGGGTGTGATGCCTCATTCAGATGACCCTCCCTTTCCCCACCATCTTCCCAACCTAGAGAAGTCTCAGAGGAGCCCTATTTTGCATGTTGCGGAAACACATGCGTATGTCAGAGGATAGCCCAATAGGTTACTGGAGCTGTTTCAGGTTGGAAAAAAAAATGGCACGGGGTCAGCATGGCCCTGTCTACTGCAGATCTGTCCACTGCAGTCCTGATCTAAGCTGGGCACCCCATACACAAGAATTGAAGGAAATCCACAATTTGTATGACAGCTAACGAGACTACCCAGGATGAGGACTCCACAGCTACACTTTTCATTCTGAAATGAGTGTGATATTGAACTATATGGCCAACAGAATCATTTGTTTCAGCTCCCACTAGATGGATCCACTTCAAATGAAAGGCAGAAGATGGCAGCTCTGAATGCACTCCATAAAAGTCCATGTCTGGTATTCTTACATGGGGACCACTGAGGCACACAAATCTCCCATTTTCAGTTTGACACAGGTCAGTCCAACAGGAGAGATGCCATGTGCTTCTTCTAGGGATGCCAGTTTCCTGTTAGGGCCTGGGGATCTCACCTGGAATTACACCTCGTATTTAAAAAACAGATATCATTTTCCCTAGAGAAAATGGATGCTTTGGCAAGTAGACTCTATGGCCATGGTGGCGAACCTTTGGCACTCCAGATAAGCGTGGACAACAGTCACATCAGCCTACTGCCAGCATGGCCAATTGGCCATTGGCAGGAGGCTGGGATGGGAAAACTGCAGTCCATAACATCTCGAGTGCTGAAAGGTTCAGCCACCACATTGCCTCTGCCATGGCATTGTAACTCTCTGAGGTCCACGTTCATCCCAGAGGTCCTCCCAGGTTCTGTACCCAAAATCTTCTTATCTTCCCTACCTGATCTGGCAACCTCCTATCCCTCTTTCATATCCCCATCTGCAGCCATGAGGGATCTGGGCACCCCTAGCTTCTGCACTCTATTGTGAAGAACAGGCAAATTCTTTGGGATACAAGCAGATCTCCACCAATCACAGTGTATTGCTCTGTGACCTAGGTGAAGAACTTCTATGTGCCTCTCAAGGAGTAATGCCAGAAGGACTTTTTTCCCTCAAATATTAAAAGATGAAAAAAAAATGTTTTTAGGGAGCTTTAAGGAGGCTCCATGCTGCAAGACAGTGCAAGGCTTATTTCTTCAAGCAAGCTTTTTCTATGTAAGGGTTTCTGATGTTGGTAATGTAAACATATGCCTTTATTAGCCTTTCTATATCCTACTCAGATCCATAAATCAGGCCTGTTTGTGTGGTGCTCTGCAGTATGTCTTAGGGAATTCTTACTTCCCAGGGTTTTTTCCTATATATGCTGTTGTGACTAATGCAAATGAAAACCAGCTACCAACTTCTCTGATACCAGAGTTTTCTCACTTTGCATCCAGATAAGAATGCTTTATGGCATACCAGGGGAGAGGAAGGGAGCGGGTGCTGGCATTTTGGGATTGGCTTTTCTTTTAAAACCTTGACAATCACAAGTTCAAAGAATACAGCCAAAGATGGTGTTTAGACATGGTGACAACCTATAATTAAACAAAAGTTTGTTGGCATCAGACATGAACACAGCTTGTTTACACATGCCACTCCCTCTTCCTGACTTCTCAATCAAGAAAGCTTGATTGAAAACTTCCCAGTTGTCTACTTTGCCGTTATTTCCAATTGCAGGTGTTCTGACAAACTGGAGTTTGCCACGCACCAGCCAGGATTCTAAACCTCGGTTTAATTCTAGTTGAATATTTTAGGTTGAGGGGTGGGGAGGCAGGGTTGTCAGGGTTCTCTGAGTGGCAGTGGTCCTTAGTGGAGACAAAGGGTCAATAGAGAAGACTCCGTAGATAGGATGATGGTGGAAAGTGCCATAAAGTCTCACCTGACCTTGGCCGACTCCATAGGGCAGTGATGGCGAACCTTTGGCACTCCAGATGTTATGGACTACAATTCCCATCAGCCCCTACCAGCATGGCCAATTGGCCATGCTGGTAGGGGCTGATGGGAATTGTAGTCCATAACATCTGGAGCGCCAAAGGTTCGCCACCACGGTCATAGGGTTTCCAAGGCAACAGGCATTCTGAGGTGGTTTGCTGCTGCCTGCCTCTGCGTGGCTGAGAGAGTTCTGAGAGCCCTGTGACGGGCCCAAGGTCACCCAGCAGACTTTAGGTGGAGGAGTGGGGAAACAAACCTGGTTACCAAGTTGCACTTATCTGGATATTGCATTATCATAGCATGAGATTTTCCTGTGGATTTTCCTATGCTGACAATATAATCCAGGTCTCTTTTTAAAAAACCAATTCCTTTTAGGTATTTATACCCTGCTGTTCTCCCCAGCGGGGACCCAAGCAGCTTACAACATCGCTCTGCTCTCCTTAATTTTATTCTCACGACAAATATCCTGTGCAATAGGTTATGATGAAAGAAAATGACTGACCCAAGATCACCCTGTCAAGCTCCCACAGGCAAGGTAGAAAATCAAACCTAAGTCACCCAGATCCCAGAACAACACTCTTCACTACTTCTCCAAACTGCTCTCTGTTGCAAATGATTACTATATGTTGCATTGCCATGAATTACCAGAGCAAATAACAGGGGAGACATGCAAGTGATTTGTTTTGTACAACTTCAGTAGATAGGAAGTAAATTTACACTAAACATAGGAGCAGCAAACTATCAATACAAGTGCTCAGTCTGAGCGTCTGAGCAGCCTATCTGTTCCTGTCTGTCTGACTCTCCTCTTTTGCTGGAGGAAGAAACACAGAACTCTTTCCAGAAACTCATGTGATTCTAGACATGTGACTTCAGCAGTTAACTCTTGCTTGACTGAATGAAAGCAGGCTCTTGTGAAATCCAAACACATAGCAACAGCACAATATCCAACATGTTTACATACAGCCTAGTCTAGGATTGCAGATTCCTCCTGGTCACTGGTGGCAGATATGGGCGTTGGGTTGTCAGATCCAGGCTGGGAAACTCCTAGAATTTGGGAATGGTACCTGTAGAAGACAGGGACTCCAGTGGGATACATGTCATAGTGTCTACCCTCTAAACCAGCCATTCTCAACCAGGGTTCCCTGGTACCCTGGAATGCCATGAGCATGTCCCAGGGGTACCACAGCAACACTACCCCCCCTCATTTTTGTGGTGTCTCAAACTGGCGCCAGCAAGGACATGGAGCTGGCCCACGGGGCAGGGCCTGCCACAAGGTCAGCAGCCACCCCCCCCCCCGTGTTACCCTCCACCCTGGGAGGGGAAGGTGGGGTGTGTGGCAAGCAGGGGCAATGGGAGGGGAAGGTGGAGGGTGGCGGCAGGGGTACCTTGAGATATGAAGAGTGAGGTCAAGGGTACCCTGACCTCGAAAAGGTTGGGAAACACTGCTCTAAACCATCTATTTTCTCTCTGTAATCTGGTAATGATCCGTAATTGTTGGTGATCCCTAGCCTAGCATGACAAGGGTAACACAACATTTAAGTCTAGACTGGGTCTTAACTCTGAGGGACAGTTGAATTAGAGCTGCTGTTGACCCTTCCTGCCTAGGCCTCACACGAGGGGAAAAGCCCTAAATACAAGTCTCCTGGCTGTCCACTTTCAAGGATTTCTGACAGCAGGCTTGGACAGATTTCTGTGCTAATCTTTGCATAAGCACTGCCCATCTACATAAGACAGTAATGGGCTAGGCAGACCAGTGGTGTGAGGAAAAGGCAGCTTCATCTGACCATTACCAGCTGTTGCTCTTTGAAATTATCACACAGTAATAAGAAAGATGGGAAAAAGCTCCCTGCCCTTGGTTTGGGGCATCAGAGAGGCCTCAGGAACCTACATGTTGTGTGCTCAGATCCAAGAGTAGGGTTACTATGGGTGTGCTATGAAATGCCCAAAACATTTGAGGGCAGTGCTTAGGGAGGGTGAAGTTAGCAGAGGATGTAATGTCACTTCCAGGTGGCACTCTAGGAATTTTCCCTAAACTCTGTGCTAAAGCCCATTGAAACACGGAAAATTCCTGAAGTGTCACTATGGAACTTTTTTTTCTCCCCCTCCTCAGTGTCTCAAGAATGGGAGACTGGGGCGAGGGTAGGCTGGGGGTTTACTCAGCATGGGTGAGCGAATGACAAATCTATTGTAGAGATTTGGTGGAACTCAGTGTAAGCATCCTTCCCTCATGGGTAACCTGACTACAGATCAATCATTTGCCCATAATAAAAATGCTCATAAATCTTGAGGTTCAGTGTGTTTTAGGTAATCCCAAACCAAACTCTCTCCCTCCGCCTTGCCACATTTCATACAAATCAACATTGTGATTGTTTGCTAGTTGCACTGAAGACAAACCAGGAGATCTGAGACACCCATCCCTCCTCTTCCTGCCTTGTCTTTCCCCACTTTGACAAACATTTTAATATTTAAACATCCAAATAAAAGCAAAGGAAATGCCCTTCTCTCTTTTAAAAGCTGTGTATTTATAGTTCTCCTTTCCCAAGGGATCTCAGTGTCTGTGGTTGATTAATTTTAATTAATATTTCATCTAATCTGGTAATATATTGCAAAGGCTCAGCGTAAGTGCGCTTCCAAGTGGGTATAATTGAAATTTACACCCACTTTAACTACTATTTATGCTGCCGGCTCCATGTAAAGTGGTTTTCAGGCCAGTTTATTCGTCTCTACTGCGGTAGAACTTTTCGAGCCAGTTTGGCAAAGAAAATGCCCCCAAATCACTGTTTTGATTTCCACGTAGGCCTGACCCTTCGGTGCTTGTTTATCATGCGCCAGTGTTAATTTTATGCTCATAATTCATGTCAATGCACATCTTCACTGTCCTCATTAAAAACATATTGTCTTGTTTGGCCACCCAGTGAGCAGGGAAGTATAGCTCCACACCCTGCACCATTCTGGTTCTCTCACAGCTGCCCTATCGTCCCACTCATTTTTTTCTTTCCCTAGATCCTTATCGGACTTCTTTAAGCATGTACAGACATGCTCCTTTTCATTTTTTTTTTTGTTTTTATGTCTTCCCTCAGAGTTCTTTGTTCCATCCACTGCTTGTATTTTTATTAATTTGTTTCCTGGGACCAACCAGGGTCAGCCCATTGGTCGGGGCCCACCTACTGGTTTGGAGGTCCTTAAATATCCATCACATTTTGGTCTGGTTTTGCTTGTGTAGAGAATGAAGGTACCCCATCTCCCGCCTTTCTTCATAGTTACAGAGAAGAATAACAGGACAGTGAGGGCAACTTACTCAGTGGTAAAGAGGTTTTTGTCGTGGCTTGTTATTCACAATGGTACATCTTCAGGTTCTCAGCTTGTGTTTCCTGTCCCCAGCTCTCTTGGTCTGCACCCCAGAATTAGGGTTGCCAGCTCAATGACTGAGAAATCCATGGAGATTTGGAGATGGGTCCTGGGAAGGGAGCTCAGTGGAATGAAATTCCATAGAGTTCACCCTCCAATGAGATCCTAGAGTTGCCATCACTAGGTTGAAAAATGCCTGGAGATTTTGGGGATGAAGATTATGGAGGATGGGGTTTGGGGAAGGGTATATTGCCATAGAATCCATCCTCCAAAGCAGTTGGTTTTTTTTAGGGGAACTGATGTTGGTTGTCTGGAGATCAGCTATAATAGTTAGAGACTATTATAGAGACTATGGTTGGCAACCAGTGGTGGGATTCAGCAGGTTCGCACCACTTTGGCAGAACCGGTTGTTAAAATGGTGTTTGTTAATAACCAGTTGTTAAATTATTTGAATCCCACCACTGTTGGCAACCATATGCTGGCTTTCTCTCTTCCTGTCATGTGACTGTGATGTTGACACTATTGCAGCTCACTGGGTCCCATGTCTCTGCTGGGAAGAAGCAGGGTTAAAACTGGGTTGTGGATCTGGAAAGATTGAAGACCGCAGCTGTACACCACTGTTACAGTATTTATATGCAATTGGAGGGAAAAAAACCCTATTAAAATAATATTTTCACACAAAGAAACAGAAAATGGCCCAAAATTAGAGAACCACAGACTTAGCTTGAACAAAGGGGGGGGGGGGGTCAAAATTGAAATGGGATTTTGGAAACTGAAACAGTGGAGCAGCAGAATTCAGTCTCTCTGATTCCTTCCTGATCCACTGCAGACTGTGAAGGGAAAGCTTGAAGGCCTTCATGTCCTCAAGATGTTCTATTTGTGTTGTGCAGAAAGGGCCTATGTTTAATGTATAGCAAACTGTAAAACCAGGGTATTTCCAAGTTGCTACACACAAACTGATCTGTGGATTAGAAATAGGAATTGTGGGGGATGTGTCATATTTGATGTTGCTGGAAAGTGAGTCTTCAGGTAAGATCCCCAGTTAAAGACTTTCCCTGATTTTATTATTGATCAAATACTACCTGCTTTAATCCTCAGTCAATTTTTTGTGGACATCTTTTTTCTGAACAGCAAATGGGATTTTGTGCTGCTTTCCTTCTGTTTGTGGCTCTCTTGGAAGCAGATTTTGCGCGAACATTGCTGGTTATGCAGTTTAGCCAATCACGGACCATATAGCCAGCTTGATGACATCACTTCCTGCCCTTACTGTGAGTGGAAGAGTGTGTTTGCCTCATTTCTCAGGCCTGCCAGCATTGTCTCCAAAATGGCGGCCAGGGGAGGTGGTAGAATCATAAGGAATATTTTACATAAACACCAGTTGCTTCAGCTTAGCCTCACCTTGCATTTGGGTTGTTTCCTTCTCATAGCAACAACAGTGTTTTACAATGTCATTGTAAGATTTTTATAATGCCAAGGCAATTCTCTTGTGTTCCTCTCTTCCAAAGGAAATCTTGCTTGCCAAGGTTATTCTGTACTTTGCACTATGTTGGGACTGGAGAGCAGAGCACAACATTATTGTTAAATGGAAATGGAGGGGGAAAGATCAAAAGTAACTTGTCTGATGTTAGGAAGCTGGGGAACCTTCCTTCGAGTCCTCACTCTGATTCTCCTCATCTTGTCTTTAAGACATCCTTTCGTTTCTGTCGCTCAGGGGGTTCCCCACTATGTTTGTTTCTTAACCCAAGGGTTCTCATGTACAATGGGTTTAAGGGAAAGCTTGTTTTCTTGCGATTTCCAAGCCTCTTTTGTAGTGGGGTGGCTGGGGATAGCTTGGCGGAGGTTCTGAGGAGAGGTGTGCATCCATCAGAAGTTGCTAAGCATGGCTGCGCCGCACACACTGAAGCCTGAGCTTCAAACTGGATTTTCATGTTGCTTCCTGTTAAAAGCAGCCTCACGTTTGATTTACTGTTTTAATCAGGCGGCTGTCAGTCAGCCTCATTCCATATCACTCACCATAAACACAGGCCTTGCCAACAAAATTATGACTGTATTAAATTATTTTATTACAGTAAACTGAAGATTGAGCAGTGCAAACACAGGTGCTGCTGCACAATTCCCTTTTAACTCCATCCAAACCAGCCGAGACAATGCAGGAGGCAGAAGACTGTGCACAGGGCGGGGGTGGGAGGAATAAGTTGCTCCACACAGCAGGGATGATCAATGTGCTTAGGGAAAAGATGGGGTGCAGTCCAGGGACTGACAGACGTTTGGGGGAGACTGCATGATTGAATACTCTTTCACAAATCTCTGACTTGGGAAAGCAGGTCAGGGAACACAGCCTTCTCCCTGATAGCCTAGATTTCTGTATGCTTTCCTTCCTTTTCTTAAGATGGGAAAACATTCAGTCATGCCGTCCTCATTTGCACTGTCCAGCAGAGTAGTACTGCTTGGGTTCCATCAAATGTAGCTCTTGAGTTTATGTAGGACAAGAACCTGGGAAAGGATTTGTGAGGAACAAACTTCCTGCCCACAACTGATGAAATTTCATTAAATCATCATCCTTTGGGTCTCAGAGCTAATCCACACAATCATTTGGTGCCTGATGTAATCTAACACGGGCTTCTTTCTCATGTGGCTTATTGCAGTTGGCTAAGGAACAATAAGATGTGCATCCCCCTCCCCTCCCCAACTTTTCCCAACCTGTTTCAGTAGCTGCAGATGTTAGAATTTCCAATTCAAGCTTGGAAAAATCGGGGATATTTGGGAATGGGGAGGATGGAGTTTGGGGAACAGTAGGAGCTCAAAAGGGACGTTATGCTGGTGGGTTGACCCTCTGAAGCTGTCATTTCTTCCAGGGGAAATCGGGAAATCCGTCGTAAATCCAAAACTCCTGATCCCACTTTGAAGTTGGTAACTCTAACTGCGATGGCACTGAAAACTTAGTTAGCTTGCCCCTGGCACTTCCAGCACTTGGGCCAAACATTCCATAAGTGTTGATAAACAGGGTAGCCTTGGGTTAAGCTGACTTTTTCTTTTTCGTTTCTTAATAAGAGCATCCAAATATGTCATATATTGATTGATGAGCAAACATTCTCATGTTCAGTTAATGGCTGCTTGCATTTTTACAATCACCCCTGTCAAACACTCAAAAAATGTTGATAGGCATTTATGAGTATTCAGTGAAACGCTTCAGTGCCTACACACATAAATACATGGGCTTGCTTGCCCCATCAACACCAGTTGTTCCCCCCCCGCCTTGTCAGTTTCATTTCTTCCTAAGCCACAAAGGGAGATGCATGTTCCAAACTGGATTGAAAAGTGGACTTAGCTTACCCTCTCTTTTTTTGTACTATATGTGCCTGGATTTGTACTTGGGAACTGTGGTTTTGTGTGGGGGAAGGCATCACGTTGCTGAAGCAACTGTGTGACACCCTATACATGCCACTTTTCATGATGTCTTGCGCAATTTTGAATGTACACCAAGAGCAGTTACCAACTAGCTGTCTACAGTGATAATCAGTGTTGACAATACATAGATGAAGCAGCAGAATATACAATCAAAAATGTCTAAAAATGGTTTAAAAATGGTGTATAAGCAGTTTGAGTGTATGGGCAACTGTGTCAAAAGACCAAAATGTTCTTTGTGAGCAGAGGAAGTCTGGTTTTTAGCATGTGGTTTAAAGATTCAACGGCTTTGGACATTGAGTTTTTTTTCAGCCATCACCATGGCCAGTAGACACTGATGGACCATACATTTGTTGAATCCCCTTCCGACCATCACTATATCCTGCAGCAGCAAGATCCATATGAGGAGCTGACCCTGTATGATGAGGACTTCCTTTTGTCCCCTTTCAGGAATGTCACAAAGCATAAGACCTGAAAGGAGCCTAAAAACCTCCTCTTGCCACAAACATTTGTATCAAGGGTGACATGATGTCACTGGACGTTGCACATTGTAGACAGAAAAGGAAAGTAGGGTTGTTGTTTCTTTTTTTCTTTTTGCGGAGGACTTCAGAAAGCCAGGAAGGAACAGAGTCCATCTGTTTGAAAGCCAAACGGGGAGGGCCTTTTAAAAATAAATCTCCCTCTTTAACTTTACAGATAAAAATAGTGTGGAAAGGACAGTCCTTAATCTCTTGCTTTTTTCCTCCAATGCATGGCTTTTCTCCTCCCACCCCCCACCCCCCCACCTCCCTTCTCTTTTACAGGTTTCATTCTGGCTTTGATTCCTGTGAGTTTACTGACAGATTACTTCATTTTAACTCTATGGCTTTTCTGTCTTGTGGGAGGCATATTTCTAAGTATCATATTTATCAAAGGAGCTCGGCAAAAGCGAGGGCCAGAACGAGGCTTTTGATGATTCCCCCAGTAACTACAAGCGCAATAAATTTTGTGCGAAAGAAAACACAACCGAGGACCTTTTATGTTAAAGCTTGGAAACAAGGTTCTCCCATTGTCACTCGGAAACCTTTAGCGTTTTTTGGCTAATCTCTTCCCCCTTTTTTCCCTGCCTCCCCCCGCTCCCGATCCAGTCCCTCCTCTTCTCCATCTAGAAATGGCACATCTGGACTCACTTGCAAAGCTGGTCTTCAAACTCCCAAGGGCGACATTTTTCCCCTCTATAACTTTAAATCAGAGCAGCATTTCAATAAATCACAGGGAACACTTATTTATTGGACATAGTTTTGGGTCTCTTAAAGCACGGAAAATAAATTTAATGGGGCGTTTGGAGCATTTCTTCAATCTTTTGAGGGATTACAGGGGGAGGGGGGATTTGTCAACCAGGCCAAGCTCAGCCGCTTGATCCAGAGAGATGGGAAAGAAATTATGGGAGATCTTCTACAAAGGCCCAGGTGTACCTTAAATCACATCAAAAAAGATTAATGTCAAAGGATCGCTTGCCAGCAGATTTGATTGGCAGCGCTGCAGTTTACTTAATAAACTATCACTTTAGCCAGAGGGTGACTTTAATCTGAATTACATTTTCTCTTTTTGTCATATGCCAGGCCAAGCGATTTATTGAATACTGTAGCATACTTCTTAACCTCAGCACTAGAGAAAGACAGAAAAGGAGCGGGGGAGGCAAGGCTTAAAAGCCCCAGGAAAGCCTTGAGACAGCAAAAACTTGCTTCGAGAACAAAGGAGAGACTTTGCTCCTCGGGCGGAAGACGGCATTCTTTCAGCTCCGATGGGAACGTGTGGGAGTGAGAACACTCCTAATGCATGCAGGCTGCAAGATTCAGATCTTTGTAATGGACACACCACCAGTCAAGAGGCGTTTGATTTGAGGCTATGAGCTCATAAGCAAAACCTGTGTGCAAAAGGTCAGATTACAAAAACACGCCATTCCCCTGACTTGTTGCCCAGTCCACACACAAGTGCCACAGCTGGAGTCAGCACAGAGTACTCAGAGCTGGGTTTCCTTCAGGGTTCTTAGCCGGTCTGGTGTTGTGGTTAGAGTATCTGCCTAGGAGTCCTGGGTTCCATTCACTAGTGGTGACCTTAGCTGGTCAGCTTCTCTCAGCCTAGCCTACCTGGCAGGGTTGTTGGGAGAATAAATATAGAAAACTATAAATTGTGTCTTCTTGAGAAGCAGGATAAAAAAAAGAAATATATATACAGACCTGAGTGCTAGCTCTATGGTCTATTCCTTCTTTTTAAGAGTTGGAAAGCATTTAGGGTCAGAGGGAACTAAGTAAACTTCTCTTCTGTCAAGAAGTGACTCAGATTTATGTCGAGCAAAAAACCCCTAAAGTCTAACTCAGGGTTTAAGTATTTCCCGTCTGACCAAAAAGTCTTCAATCTTGGCAACATTTACCGCCCTAGGCTCCACTTCTGGGGGACACATCTGTGATCCCCCCAATCAACTGTGCCCCAGTGAGGAACTTCCCATGGAGTTCAGGATGCAGTTGAAAGCTGGCAAGCCAGGCTCACCCCACCCACAATCTCCATGTAGCAAGCCAGTGTGGGCTAGCCCTGGTTTCCAGATGAGAGCAACAACGGCCAGGCTTGAATCCAGCTTTATACTGTTGGCTCCACCCACCCACCCCCAGCTCCATCTCAAACCCAATTTGGAGCTTGGGGGCGGAGCCAACAGTATACAGCTAGAGGGATGCGAGCTTCTGGTTTCAGTCTGAACTGGGCTGAGACCAGATTTGGATCTTGCAGCTGGATTCGTCTTGTATCAGCCAGGCTCAAAGGGGCCCTTGCTACTTCCACTTCCACTTGGAGATGGGCGGACAGGACAAACCCAGCTGGCCCTGTTTGCAGTCTTCATGTGGAGACTGTGGGCAGGATGAGTCCAGCTTGCCAGCCATCACCTGCACCTCGTACATGGTAGGGGCAGGGTGCCTGGGTAAGGCCAAGGTGCTGTTTTAAGTAGATACACCCCTGTCCCATTTCCCATTCTAACACAACTTCATCTCAGAAGTGTAAAAGGATGCAACCGCTTTTTGTAAAATGCCAATTAAAATCAGTGTAGAACACAAGTACTGCTCTCATCTTTCCTGTCAACTTAATCCTTGGTACTAAAAGCTCTGTTCAGAGGGCCCTGATTTGGAGAATTCTTGGAAAAGGGTCCTACAGATCTGTCTGCATTTTGAATATGCAGTCAATGCCTAAACTTCCTACTCGGAATTAAGTGTTCAAGGAAGCTTGCTTCCAGGTCAGAACAGGTCTGAGGCATTTAAGAGGGCTCTTTCAATAGTCTTCCAGATCATGGTGGGATATGATGGAGGAATACTAGTTTTACCAAGATTTTTCGGATATCCCCATTCTGTGCTGTGCCTTCTACTCTACTGCGGCAAATCTGAGCATATTTACCTGGAACTCAGGTCACCCAAAGGTGTGATATCTGTCATCAATCTCCACCTTTCTTTAAAATATAATTAAAAATAGTAATTAAAAATATAATTTAAAAAATTCCCTTCCCTTCCTCCATTCCCTTCCTCCAAAATTCCCACCCTTCCTCCATTCAATTCAGAGTGAAGTACACAGTTCTCTTTTACTCCAGTATTACCTCACAACAACCCTTTGAGATAGGTCAGGCTGGGAAATTCACCAGCCCAAGGTCACCCAGTTAATTTTATGGCAAGTGAGGATTTGAACCCAGGTCTTTCCATACTAGCCCAGTGCTCTAGCCACTATACCACATTAGCAAATTGAGTGTACCCAAGCAGCCCTGATTGAGTTATGGAGGAGTCAGGGATTTAATTAGAGTTGCCAGCTCTGGGTTAGGAAATACCTAGAGATTTTGGGGGTAGAGCTAGGGTGGGGTTTGGGGAAGGGAGAGACTTCACTGGGATATCGTGCAATAAAGTCCACCTTCCAGAGTGGCCATTTATTCCGGGTGATCTGAGCATTGCCATTTGGAGATCTGTTGTCAAATAGCGGGGAATCTCCAACTACCATCTGGAGGCTGGCAACCCTAGCAATTGAAACTGGACCTCCCACGCTGTTAATAGAGTTTGAAATGGGGAGGAGGGGAAGATGTGCTTTTGCTCTTGCTCAAAATGCAACCAACAGCCCAGGGATCATGGTTTAAATTAGCAAAATCAAGTGGGGGTTGAAAACATCTTGCAGGGCCCCAATCCAAGCCTGACTTTTGCAGATTGTGTTATTTGCTGGTGGGATACAACAGATGGACATCTCTGGTCCTTGCTGCATCTCTTTGGTCATATGTTCCAATGAACTCAGCGGCACATGTGTAATAGGACTGAGCATTAAACAATATTTATTACTATTACAATCAGTCCTTTGGCTCATTCTTTCTTTCTCCTTCCACCTACCTCCATAACTCAAAAGGCTCTGGCTGTGCTCCACACATACACTCAAACAGCCTGCATGTTTTCTGGTCCCCATTTGATAAATCCTTATTCTTATGTTTGTCTTGTTAAATATCGAGTGTGAGTGACTCAAGTTGTTCTTTAAAGCTCAGCTGCTTCTTTGGGAGGTGTAGAGATGATGGGATGGAAGCAATCCCAAACAACCGTGTTCAGAACTAAGTCCCATGTTCTCCAGTGGGGCTTAGTCCCAGGAAAGTGTCCCTGGGAATAAATGTTTGAATGGGAAGTGGAGCATCCCCGCCCCCCAGCACATGATTAGTAAGGCATTCTGCATAGTCTGCCATTTCCACACACTACAGTGAAGCAAGGTGCTGGTGGAAAATGCAGTCAAGGTACAGTCAACTTATGGCAACTCCATAGCGGTTTCAAGACAAGAAATGAACAGAGATGAACAGGTTTGTGGTTGCCTACCTCTGCAGTAGCAGTGTGGGTCAAGTTGCTTGAATGGTAAGCAGTACAGCTTAGGTGAGTGCCCTGGGGCATTGTTTGGATGGTGAAAGGTTAACCTCTCAGATCGGGCCTGGGTTCTCAGTGCCTTCATGGACCTGGGACAGGAATCTCTTAAGAGGTGTCGTTATCCTTGACCCATAGACCTGTGCAGTGGTGGGATTCAAAAATTTTAACAACAGGTTTCGATTGTGGTGGGGCCAACGGGGCCGGGTGGGGCGTGGCACGGTGGGGGCATGGCCTGGGTGTTCCAGAGCTGGGTGGGCAGTGCTGCGGCAGGGGCACCGATTCTACGCGCCCCAGGTGCAATTCCCCCTCGCTCCGCCTCTGTATTTAAATAATGACAGTTTACAGTATTAAAAAAGGTAGTGTATTATTTCTTTTTTATAGATATAATTATATTGATTGATTTTATATGATAACAAAAGTAAGGAGAGAAACCAAAAACTGTTTACAATTGTTAAAGTATTACAAACATATCTAATTGTCTATCTCTCTGAACTCCCCCAATTAAAACATCACCAAAAATACAGTTGCTCTGCTATTTTGCCTCCCTCCTTCCCATATTTCCTTCCCCTGTACTTTCTACTTATCCTTCAGGTTCCTATAACTACTTTATCTATTCCCCTTGAAAGAAAACTAACGTGTCTTTTTCCACTGTCCATTCTTTGAAGCCACTCAAGTGTGTAACAGACATCCCTCTGTGAACACCTTTGAAGATGGGAATGCCATGAGGGGCAGGGGGGCCGCGGGGGGCGATTTTGCATCCCCCCCTTGACGAGATTTGTTGTACCCAGGGACAGAAATTATCCCCTTGTCCCTAGTGGAGTTAATCGTTAACAACCGGTTCTCCGAACTGACAACATTTTAACAACCGGTTCTACAGAATAGGTGCGAATAGGCTGCATCCCACCTCTGGACCTGTGGCTAGAGATACAGGAAATGGCATGCCTCTTGAGCATCATGAAGGCTTGGCCAGGAAAAGCCCAAGCTGCAGTATGTGATAGTTCAGAACTCGGAGCGAGGGTGGCCTCACACATAAATTCAGGGGTGCTCAAACAAGAGGAGGAGTGATATATCTGTATCCCACCAATGTCTTGCACTGTGCGTAGGTTTGGAATGGGGTTTTGACCCACAGGCATGGCAGATCCCCTTTGACCCATGTAAACAAGTAAATGAAATTGGCCCTTTCTATTACAAGCTTCTGGCTGTCCTTATTCTGGGACTGCATGCAATCCCTATTTCCAAGATGATGACTGAGGTTTTTTCTCCCTCAGTTCTGCTTGATAGTTCTGCCAGCGAAAGAAAATCCTCGGCGATGTCTAGCAGGAAATCCAATAAAAATTCTTCAAAAGATGGGCCTGACATTGAAAAATAGCAAAATTATAAAAGTAGTCCTCGGAAAAGAAAAGGGGAGAGTTATTACATCTGGCAACGAGCAAAGGCCCAGAGCTCCTTCTCCAAATGAGCCATCACGGATTGAAAGTGTTTAGCTTCCCATTGATTAAATATGGTGAGGGACCCGAGGCGTGCCAAGCCTTCAGGATCAAAAGTTTGTTTTCTGTCAGAATGTGTTTTCAGTCATTGGGAAAAAAAATGGCCGGTCTGCGCCAGGGTATGTAACTGAGAAGCCTCAGGTTTCGAGTGAGTAATGACTGAGATGCCTAAAAGCAGGAAGGTTGTTAATCATGCAGCCCTTCCCTCGTAATTCACTTTGGTAACTTGTACAAATTTGGTGTGTGTTTGTGTGTGTGTGTGGGGGGGGGGGAGGGAACATTTTTTTTTACCCCCTTTCCTTTTTAAAATGCTGCTCTGAAGGAAATTGGGGCAAGTATATTCAGCTCTCCTCATTCCTCTTCAGGAAAAAGAAATGTCCATTCAGCACTGAAACACACGATGAGGAGGGTTCACATATCAAGAAGGGAATGTCACAGCTCACAGTGTCACCCTAAACAGTGTTACAGCCTCTGCCCAGAACTGTACAAATGTGCCTTATCCCCTGTGAAGTGGACAAAATATGTACCCCACCACACAGTCAGTCCACACTGTATCACAGAGAAAAACACATCCTGCCCTGACTTGCCTCTGAAGATGCCAGCCATAGATGTGGGCAGAACATTAGGAGCAAAAATGACCAGACCACGACCACACAGCCTGGAGAACTTGCAACAGCCAGTTAATTTTGGCTGTGAAAGCTTTTGACAAGACAGAGTTACAGCCTCCTAAGTCCATCAACTTAGTGACCTTAGCAAGGTATAAATCTGCTTAGAACTTCTGTTCATTTCTCAGAAATATGGATTCCTGAATTTATCTTATGCTTTCCAACATTTCTTAGAAGAAAACAGGGATAGTTGTGTAACACCAGGGGATGTATTTCCTTTATTTTTGTATTATTTCACTTGCCTGGTTGATTTGATTCTGCTGAAGATCACTGCAGTCTGTGGTGTTAGATCTAGGGTTGCATGAAATTCATCACTCAATATTAGTAGTCATGTTAGGGTCGCCATGAGTCTTTCTTTCCTGTAACAGTTCTTAGCATTTACATGGCAGTTTCATTTTTCATGAAGTAAATAAAAAAGGTTAAGGAAATGATTGTTTACACATTTATTTTCAAATCAACAGCCCTAACTTTAACACAGGTTGTTTCCAGCAAACAGCCTGGTAGCGTTTTCGGTAAATGCACACTGGCTCCACCAGTTTAATTTATCTCAGCCATATTTTGTTTATATCCCACTTTTCTCCCTTGTGGGGACCCAAAGCATCTTATCACATCATTCGCTCCTCTAGCAGTTTGTCTTTGCAACCACCCTGTGTGGTAGATTAAAATGAGGGGTGGGGATGGCCATAGGTAACCCCCAGTAAGCTTCTATGGCTGAATGTAGACTCAAACCCAGTTGTCTGACAATATAACTCCTAAGTCACAGCAGCTGTCTTGCCTGCATGTAAAAAATTGCTAAGAGATGATAAGCCTCATTTTCTTCACTTAGCAGCTAAGCCCTTGTAGCTTCACCACAAAAACATACCCCTCTCAGTCCACCTGGCTGCTCAAGCCAGTGATGGGCCTCGTCCTTCAGCCATTCATCATAAGTACTTGTGCTATCAAGTCATAATGGACTTATGGTGATGACAGCAAGGGGTTTTCAAGGCAAGCGAGAAGCAGAGGTTGTTTGCCATTGCAGAGTCCTCCTTGGTGGTCTCCCATCCAAGTACTGGTCTCATTTAGCTCCTGAGATATGATGAGATCAGGCCATACCATGCCGCTTTCCCTCTTCCTTCATCCTTAGATGCCTGCGTTTGCCAGGGTACATGTTTTCTGACAGGAACGATCAGACTCCATGAAAACACTACCCTTGAATTCATGGGGTGCCGGAGTCAAGGCTAGTATGTAGGACTCTGGTGGGACCCAAATTAACACCTGAACAAGGCTAGAGACCCCACCTTTGGCATTTTAGAAAAATGCCTCCAAGACAATAGTAATCTCCATGTTAAAAGACCCTTAAGAAAGAAGAAGGACCGGTTTTATGCACTAGGAGATCGGGGTAAGCCAGAGGTGCTAGGTCACAGCAAGGTCATCAGGAGGCCTGTCCAGAGCTTCCTCGGCTGTCAGTAGCTTGCTCAGTGGTCTGACTGATCTCCCAGTTCTGTCAAATGCTCTGATCAATTGCCTCATATTTCATGGCAGGAAGACATCTTATGTGCCCACCACTGGAGTTGCCTTTGTCTTTCCTTCTTGTATTGATCTCCCATTTCTGCTCTGTGTAATAAGCCTCCTCCTATCATGTGAATAAGAAAAAGCTTCTGACTTGTTAAATTCAACAGAATGTTTACTTGTAGGAGCTCATGCAGCAAGCTTTAGGGCCCATGGATTGGACTCTGACGTTCAGCTAAGGCAAGCTTTGTTCTCGCTGGTTTTCTACGTGCCAGCAACATTTCAGTATGGAAGATGATCCCATCAACCTTTGGACCTGTGGTTTGAAGTGGTACATCCCAAACACAGAGATGGTACAGCCCAAACACTGAGGTGGTACAGCCCCAACACAGAGGTTCCACTCCCATGAGGGTCAAGTTACATTTGATGTGAGTGTTTATCCTGATTTTCCTTAGAACTTTATTGTAGCTGTGCGAAGCACTGAGAGCAGCAGTGAAGCTGTTTTCCTGATCAAAATTACCCCCTCAAGTTGTTTTCCCACCTGTGAGAGAAAAGATAGCAGCTTCACCAGACATTTCCCCTGCAGAAGGAAAAGAAATATGGGTTGGGCAGTTTTGATCAGCAAAGTGCTGTGCGGAGAGAGTATTAACACGCCTTTCCGGGCACACATTTCTGCTTCAGTTAAATTCCAACCCCCTCTCACACATAGTAAAAGTATAGTTTTTAAAAACTCCATATATTTCCTCCAGTTTGGCCCTGTGAAAAGGCTGTGACCCTAAGGGCATTTTCCTGGAAGTGCACCCCATTGAATAACATGAGACTTAATTCTGAGTAGACCTGTTTAGGCCTGCAGCCATGCCTTCAAGTTTAAATGATTCCACTTTGCCTGCTGGGCCAGCATCAACATACTCTGAGGTGGGGAAGTTGTCTGGCCCATGGCTTCTAATTGGCTCAGTGCTGCTGATCCCCCATCCATGCATCAAGATAGCCAAGAAGGAGGGTCTGGTAGCTGCCATGGCCCTCTGGAACCAGGAACTGGCCCTGGTTGCCTTTTCAAAAGGAGGATGGGGAAATGAGCAGAGCTTGTTCTGTGATCTGGTGTGCCACAGAAGGGTATTGCTCAGTTTCTACCAGTACCTTCTGGGCCAGCGGGCCTTTCCCAAAGAAGGCAGATGCAAAGAAGAGTAGTAGTAGTAGCAGCAGCAGCAGCAGCAGCAGCAGTTTGGATTTATACCCCCCCACTCTCCTGTAAGGAGACTCCAGGTGGCTTACAAGCTCCTTTCCCTTCCTCTCCCCACAACAGACACTTTGTGAGGGAGGTGGGGCTGAGAGAGTCCCAAAGAACTGTGACTAGCCCAAGGCCACCCAGCAGGAATGTAGGAGTGTGGAAACACATCTGGTTCACCAGATAAGTCTCTGTCACTCAGGTGGAGGAGTGGGGAGTGGGGAGTGACTCCAGAAGACATGCAGGTGAGTGAGCAGGGCAACTTTGTTGCTTTCAGTCAGATGAAGGAGCTAGTGGCAGCAGTGGGCCTGGATCTGCAGTCATTGCTGTTTGTATGCCCAACTGATTATGCTGTCAACAAGCTCGCTTCTTTCCCTCTGCTGCCCAAAGCAGGAAGAGAAGGATATATGCCCTGAAGTCAGGAGCAGTGTAAAAGCATACATACAAACCCAAATACCAATACACGCTTCCTTAGTATGCATGTGTATTATGTCTGCATGCTCTGACCTGGGTGTTGGTTCTGACTGGTGAAATCTTATGTGGAATAGTGTCAACCCCCTTCCCAATGCCATCCTGATCCAAATCTGGGTTCTGTATGGCTGCTATTTCCATTTTAAAATGCTGGGGAGCAGAGGACTGTTCCCAGGTCTCCAGGCTTCTTCTTTAGTTTGAGGAAAAACCCAATAGAATTGGGAGATCATGTACAAATGTAACTCAAAAATAAATCAAAATGAATGCTTGCTTACAAGAGACAAGGTCTTTGCACCCATAATATTTTGAACGCTTCTTTGAGAAATCAAGGCTGTTACACATGGTTGAAAGTGCAAGATGAAGCAGATGCACTCTGCTATATCATAGCACAAAATTATCAGTCACCCTATAGACATCACCATTATATGGTAAAACTGGGAACTGAAAAGAAAGTTACAAATGACAGAGGAATTGCAGCAATATCACATGTGCATTTATCACTAGTTCATGTACAATGAAAAATGTTTGATATGCCAACTACTTTTGGTTGGAACATGAGAAAAATAACTCATCTTTAGCATTTAGGTGGATGTTACAATGCAAAATCTTTCTTTCTTTCTTTCTTTCTTTCTTTCTTTCTTTCTTTCTTTCTTTCTTTCTTTCTTTCTTTCTTTCTTTCTTTCTTTCTTTCTTTCTTTCTTTCTTTCTTTCTTTCTTTCTTTCTTTCTTTCTTTCGCTAAAGGAGACAATCCTGAATACTTTCTGTTTGCAAACTGATTCTGCATCTACTGCCACGATAGGACCCTGGTATCTTTTGCTAAAACATGATGTTCAATTTTCCCCATGATTAAACCCATATTTTGCTTGGCTATAAGTCAAACATGGAGGCACTGCATGGAGATGAACTAATTTCAGTTCACTTGCCAGTAGGTAATTTGATAGGCAATTTGGCACAAGCCCATTTTAGAATTAAGCAAACCTGAGCAATAAAGAGGTAGAAAAACAATCCCCCACTGCTGCAATGAGGCATTTTGTTTAGTTCAATGGGGACTTATTTGGTCTTCGGTTCATTGAGAAGCATTGACCTCATTTTGAATTGGCATCTTGACATTATTGTGTGGACAAATATGATTGACTGTGTAGCACTGCACCATCATTACCTTTATTACATGATCCGTGATTGGCTAGGATGACTTAGCAAAGGAGACAACCTGAAGGAATGTTGTTATTGTCTATGGCTGCAAACATTCAGGAGCCCCATTGGAAAAAAACCCAGTATGTTTGTAAGCAGTTGTTTTTTTTAAAAAAAGGGGGAATTCATTTTCATTGAATCATAAGAGTTGGAAGAGATAACAAGGGCCATCAAGCCCAACCCCCTGCAATGCAGGAGCACACAATCAAAGCACTTCTGACAGATGGCAAATCGAGCAAGCAAACATTTAGTGCCCAGCTAGTGTATCTGCCAGAGGATGACTTACAATAACAACGGCCTTGCTACAGGACAACAGAGGCATTAAAAGAAAATGAATGTAGATCAAACTGTGACATAGTGGCGTTATACTGAGATTCTTAGCTGCTTGACTTTGCACCCGACTGCTTGTTTCATGATGTCTGAAAGCTAACAAGTGGGCGGTGTACCAACCCCATTGTTTACTTTGATTTATGGTACCAAAACAGATTTATGGCTGCAATACCTACGATGGACTTTTCATTTCACAACTTCTTGGAGAAGGGGTACAAGAAAGAACAAGCTGTAATGGGATTATTAAATACAAAATTTGGATCACCGCAGACAAGGAGAACTTCTTGCCACATCACCTTTTGTTCCATTTGTGTAATATCTGTTATTTTATCCATTGCCACTTAGTTTTAAGGCTGAACAGCTGTGACAAAATATGTGTAATAGAACCTTACTTTGTCCCCCTCTTTCTAAGACAGTTTTGGAACGGACAGTTTTGGGGTACTGAATTGGTGAGACCGGAAAAGGCACTTAACCCTTTCCCTCCCTGTCACTTTCTGCTGCAATGAATCACTTTTCCTCTTCCAGGCTTCAAGATGTGAGTTTGCCCTCACTAACACATTCCTGTCATTTAATAGGAATGGAAAGAGGGAAGTTTCAATGGGAAAAGTAGCAGCTGGAGAAAGGGTTTGGTATCTCCTACAACCCCATCACTTCTCTGCTACAAATGGAGCCTTCCCAAAGATGCAGTCCTTTGAAGAGATGGTCACAATTTAGTTATACGTGTTTGTGTGCAATGTATTGCTCGTTACTGATCTCCTATACAATTTATTTTTCAGCGGCATAGGGTTTAAGCTGAAAAGAAGAAATGATGATCTGTGTTACCCAACAATTAGAGAGAAGTGATACGAGTGTAAGATGTCTCACATCCTGTATGTGAAATGGATTGCATCAAGATCCTTGTTAAATAGAGAGCTTAAACAGAGAGTCTTGTTTGGCAGAGGTAGGGTTGCTAATCTCTGGATGGAGACATTCTAGGATTACAACTAATCTCCTGACTACAGGGATCAGTTCTCCTGGAGAAAATGGCTGCTTTGGGTGGGGAGCGGACTCTACGGCACTATACCTTGTTGAGGTTCCTCACCTACCAAAGCCCTGCCCTCTCCAGGATACCTTTCTAAATCTCCAGGAGTTTTCCAACCCAGTGCTGACAATCAGAGGACTTGTGCAGAGGTCCCTTTTGGGCTTGCATGGGGAGATCCTTCCTTGGAGGAGGGCTTTTGCAGAAATCCTTGTCTGTTGGAGGGCTCCTGCAGAGATATTTGTTAGGCAGAAGGTTTGTGAAGGGATCCCCCGCTGCGTGAAGTGCTTGCACAGGGATCTTTAGTCTGAGGACACAAGAACTTTGTAAATGTCCTTGTTTTTATCTGTGAAGTACAGGAGGGTGTATCCTAGCTGAATGGATGCTGTGTGCCCAGGAAACCTTGTAAACAACTTTAGCTATGCTCTGTTTCCCCACTGTGGTTTTGGCCAGCGCAAAGCTGGCTGTCATGAAGAAGGCTTTACCCCATTCCTTGCCGTAATGCCACTAAGTATTGCCGGCATTAATCATGACTCTAGGTAAGCATTGTGGCACTTTTATGGCAGCTCTGAAGCTAATCTGTCACTAATGCTTTCTGGATTATCATGATTTCTTACAGTTGTGATTCATTAACTCAGATGCCTAATAGAATTAGTATTAAACATCTCCTGTAGACTTCTGCCTCGACACGTTGGGACTTCAAAGCTCTTTCAGTATTTCATTGTGTTACGTTAAACAGCGTGTCAGGCACATTGTGTGGTCTCTCAGAGAGGTCATGGTCCTGGCTGAATTAAAGAGTCACATGGCTGGGTCCCCCTCTGTGTCATAGAACATGGACTTCACTTCTCAGCAGAGACCTGAACCTGACTGGGATTTGGAGACCAAGCTCAACCCAGCATTACACTCGCAGATAATGTGATTCAGGTTCAGGAGTTTGCCTGATAGAGAAGGATTGGAGTCCAGTTTTCACTGAGGGGATACACCTGTTTGGTCATTTAAACCACAGGTGGGGCTTATATGATTGAAGCCTCCTTCATAGAAAAACAGATTCATGAAGCAATGTTCTTTCAGTGGCTACTATTCATAGTGACAAAAAGGAACCTCCATAGTTGGAGGCAGCAAACTAGTTAAACACCAGTGCCAGGAAGCACCATAATGGGAAGGAATTGACCTCTGTGACCTGTTTTTGGTCCATTAGGAGAACTGCTGTAAGAAACAGGATGCCAGACTAGATGGACCACTGCTCTAAACCAACATGGCTCTTTAAAATGTCTCTGCACTTAATAGTCAAAGGTGGCCAGGGGAAAGAGGTTTTCTCTGTCTTGACAAGCTAGTTTGCTGTATGCAAATAAGTTTTTTTGGATGCAGCAATGTCTAATGTGCAAAGGAACTGAGAAGAAGACACAGCAGGGGACGGGCAAGTGATCAGCTAGAGAGGGCTGTAAAGTTAGTGACCCCTCGTCCTTTTGTCTGTCCTCTTGTCTGTCCATAGACTGATACTCTCATGTCTAATATCCTGCTTCTTCTCGGAAGTTAGTAGCAGAGACTCTTTTTAGCTTGCAAGATAGCAGCATGCTATCTTTCCCTCTTTCTTATCCCAAATGTACAGTAGTTCCTAATAAACATTTATCTGTTACTCTTTTAATCAGTGTGTTAGCCGCTTCTCTGTGTGGTTTTTGTATGAAGGAATATTCCACCTAATGAGCTGCAGATGAAGCCCAGCCCTGAGTTTATCACCTCAGTGCCAGATATATCAAAAGAAAATGAAGAGTTTGCATCTGAATTGTACTCAGAGCTGGCTTGTCAAATTCTATTCTTGAGGGGAAAAAAACTGAAGGTGAATGTGAGGGAATAGAACAAACAAAAGTTCAAGTTTATGGGTAGATTAATACGTTAAGCAAGCTGTAGATTTGGGCCCCTGGGAAGAACTTGCTTTTCCAAAAAGTTTCAGTAGGTTGCCCAATCTAAGACATGTTGATCAATTCCACAAAAATCCCAGGAGTTACTCAAAGAACTGTGTGCTTCTCCATGTATTTCCCATTATCTTCTTTCATCTCTCTTTTGTTCCTTTAGACTAGTATTTTAGTGTTTCCTCTGAAACATCCTTCCCAGATATTAAGAGATGGTATTTACATTATAGAACAAAGGTCCACAACCTTGATGAGCCTGTGGTCATGTTGGGAATTCTGAGAACGTGTTAGGGAGCGTCACCATAAATGGCTGCTATGGAAGGCTCAGCCAATCACCAAATGGTTGTCATGGCATCTGGGACCAGTCACCAACTGCTGAGAGGTTCCAAGCCAAATGTCTTCCTATCATGAAATTGGCTGTTTTCTGAATGGAGAGCCAGCATGGTGTAATGGTTAAGAGCAGGTGGACTCCAATCTGGAGAATGAGGGTTGATTTTCCGCTCCTCCCCATGAGTGGCAGTGTCTCATCTGGTGAACCAGATTTGTTTCTTCACTCCTACACATTCTTGCTGGGTGACCTTTGGCTAGTCACAGTTCTTTGGAACTCTCTCAGCCTCACCTACCTCACAAGGTGTCTGTTATGGGAAGAGAAAGGGAAAGGAGTTTGTCAGCCCCTTTGAGGCTCCTTAAAGGAAAGGAAAGCAGGAATATAAATCCGAACTCTTCTTCCCTGAAGAGATAATGCCTCCTGGAGTCTTCTGAAGTACCTCCAGCTCCAGTGAAGGAGAGAAAGCCAGAATGGCTCTTTGCCTGGGGAAAAGATCCTTTGAGGAAGAAGTCAATGCCAGGGAACTCAGTTGTGGGTGCCATATTGCTCATAGGCAGCACATTGAGGATCATGACTGTGGAGACTTCTCAAAAAGACATAACAGTTAAAAAAGACATAACAGTTAAAAAAATGGATAAGGAAAAAGTCCTTATTCCTTTTCATTTGAGATTTGCTTATGTTTCTATCCCAGATTCTACTTCTCTGGTTCCCTAGATTGTTGTGGTACTGTATAACATAAGTACAGTTTTGATACATCATTTATATGGAATTGACAGATTGTACTTCCGCATAAAGAGCTCCATAAGCTGCAGTACTGCTGACAAAGCTCTGGTTATGACCTGAGTTCAACCCCAGCAGAAGTCGGCTCAAGGTTGACTCTGCCGTCCATCCTTCTGAGGTCAGTAAAATGAGTACCCAACTCGTGGGGGTAAATTGTAGATGACTGGGGGAGGCAATGGCAAACAGCCTCATGAACATAGTCTGTCTAGCAAATGTCATGATGTGACACCACTGCATGGATCAGCAATGATCTGGTGCTTGCACATGGGACTACCTTTACTCACATATACAATTGTACAATTTATACATAAAATATATGACAACTATTTAATGATGATTTATTGATGCACTAATAATGTAGAGAAACTTGTACAGTTTGTGGGAAACATTCTCTGCAAAATCTTTGTCTGGACTGCCACGGTGGTCTCCCATCCAAATACTAACCAGGACTGACACTGCTTAGGTTTCAAGATCTGATGAGACTGGGTTAACCTGGCCCATCCAGGTCATGACAAGGGAATAGGAAATGGCATTAACAAAAGCAAAGAATCACCCATTTACCATTTTGATTTGTATGAAGGAAGAGAGAAATTGGAATACTGGGATTATCAGGTCAAAAAGTACAACAGTGAGAAGTTTCAAATCATCCTTCATGTTTTTGTGCAGAGGTCTTGCACTTGTAACGGGCAAATTGATTGTTCCTGTTTTTCCCATCCCCACTCAACTTCTGTCCGATTTTGCAGTGTTGAGTGATGAGAGTCACAGAGCAACAGATGCAAAGAATTAAAAGATTATAAGAAGAAGAGAGGGAAATGAGAACAAAAACCGATTTCCCTTCTGTCATTGGTTACCAGGTTGATTGAAGACTGTTTAAAAGAGATTTTCCAGTGTGTGTTGCTAGGTGGAAGCCTGGTCATCCTTTATCTCTTGAAAATGACCAAAGATGTGAAAAATCAACTAGTGGCATCTCCCATTGTTGTCCTCTCTGCCCTTTTCATGTCCTTTTGTCCAATAGTCTGCACCTGTTATTCTGGTGCACATGGAATCATGCTTACTATTGCAGACAAGGCAGGTTAGCAGACAAAAAGACTAGGGAACAATGAGGTGGGATAAGCCTGTCTCTACAATGGACAGAAGTGAGGTGGTGGTATTTAGAGGCATTTTTTGTGTGGGAGAATCACCCACCCTATCACCCAATGACCTTCATGGATAAATGGAATGTTGAGCCCTGGTCTATTACATCCTAATGGGACACAAACCGCTATACCATACAGCCACTCTGTTATCGGCTTCTCTGTTGCCCTCCCCATTTGTCTGTATTTTAGCCCTAGCAAGTTGAGTACTCATTTTACCAACCGCAGAAGGCTAGAAGGCCGAGTTAACTTTGATACAGCTACCTGCAGCTGACTTCTGTCCGGATCAAACTTCGGTTGTAAATACAGCTTTGACTGCAGTACTGTCGCTTACCACTCTGTGCCATGGGGCTAAAAGTTAGACCCCCAACTGTATATGGCTGAAGAAGACCTAGATAGGAATGAAAGCTGCTGTGGTATCATGAGGAGGTTAAGCAGGGCCCTTCTATGAACATGACCTTCCTTTTCATTGATAGTTGTGTTATGAGATGTTCCCCTCCCCCCCCCCACTTTCACTGCTGGATAACTGGTTTGTTCCTTTTACCCAGTTTTTAGGACATAAGAACATAAGAACATAAGAACAAGCCAGCTGGATCAGACCAAAGTCCATCTAGTCCAGCTCTCTGCTACTCGCAGTGGCCCACCAGGTGCCTTTGGGAGCTCACATGTAGGATGTGAACGCAATGGCCTTCTGCGGCTGTTGCTCCCGATCACCTGGTCTGTTAAGGCATTTGCAATCTCAGATCAAGGAGGATCAAGATTGGTAGCCATAAATCGACTTCTCCTCCATAAATCTGTCCAAGCCCCTTTTAAAACGCTATCCAGGTTAGTGGCCATCACCACCTCCTGTGGCAGCATATTCCATGGGGTGGGGGGGGGGGGGGGTGGGGGGGGGGGGGGGTGGGGGGGGGGGGGGGTGGGGGGGGGGGGGGGTGGGGGGGGGGGGGGGTGGGGGGGGGGGGGGGTGGGGGGGGGGGGGGGTGGGGGGGGGGGGGGGTGGGGGGGGGGGGGGGTGGGGGGGGGGTGGGGCTGGGGGGGGGGGGGGGGGGGGGGGGCCCCGGGGGGGGGGGGGGGGGTGCGGGGGGGGGGGGGGGGGGTCCGGGGGGCGGGGGGTCCGGGGGGGGGGGGGGGGGTGCCGGGGGGGGGGGGGGGGGCTTTTGGGGGGGGGGGGGGGGCGGGGGGGGGGGGGGGGGGGGGGGGGGGCGGGGGGGGGGGCGGGGTGGGGGGGGGGGGGGGGGTGGGGGTGGGGGGGGGGGCGGGGGGGCTGGGGGGTGGGGCGGTGGGGCGGTATAAAAGTTTAAAAAATAAATAAATAAATAAATAAATAAAAAAGGCAAATGAGAGGCAATATTCTGTACATATTTAGCACCCACTGGCAACTGGCATGCTCAGTGAAGAAATAACAATGCACATGAAATAGTTCCAATTCAAAAGTATCTCTTCGGCTGCTCTGAGTAAATCTTTCCTTAGTAAAGCAAACCATCTATGCAGCTTTAGACCCCAATGGGCATCCTCCTTCCCATTCATTCTCCCAAGGAATGTGTGGCTTCCCTCCCCCTAGATTATGGATGAACTTTCCCCTCTCAATGAACTCCTGTTAGCTTCGGCATCTCCTGAGCACATCTGATGCAGAGGGGCTGGTGGTGACTCTGGGAAGATTCCTTGTTCCCCCCAGTGCCTCTGCTAGCAAAGCATGAATACAACTTGGAAACATGCACTTCTATGACCCCGCTCCCACACAGCCCGGGGAGATCAAAGCCCTCTTCAAGGATTCAAAGCATGTGACAGGCAGGTGTCCATCCCCCTCAACAGGCCGATGATGAATTAAACAGCCTGACCCACAAGGAGATCAAACGGGACTCCCACTGGCTTTTCGTTAAAACCAGCCTGCAAGCTCGCCTAATTAAAGTTTCCTTCCCCAAAAAACACATACACAGAGACTTTTTTTCTATGCTGACCACTGTCCCATGACCACCTCTCACTCCCTCGCCTTCATCCCCCTTCAAACAAAGGGTGCCTAAGAGTTTTGAGGAGGGGAAACCACTCTGAATTTTCTCTGAATGTTCTGATCAGTCAGAGGCAAAATACCTCAGTTGTTTACTTGATTCCATTCATCCATGACCAACATGACTATAAAACTAAAGCAATCCTGGTCTTAGAAAAGTCCTAGATCCTGAGGGACATTTGTTGGGAGACTTTGCTACTCAGGGACAAGACAGCTAAGTGTATGATACATACACCTGTGTGGGTGAAGGATGCCATTCCCTATGGATCTATGGTGTACATATGCTGCATTACGGTAGCTGTTACTGAGTGTGTGACGCTATGTAAGAAGAATCCTTATAGCTAGGGTTGCCAACTTCAAGGAATTCTCCAGAAACTACAAAAGAGATCAATCTACTAGAGGATACGGCAGCTTTGAAGGGCAGACTCTATGACATCATAACCCCGTTGAGCTCCACAAATGCCATCCACAGATTTCCAGGAGTTTCCCAAACTGGAGAGGGCATAACTGCTTGTGGCCTAACTCTAGGGCATAACTGCTTGTGGCCCATCTCCAGCTTGGGAAATTCCTGGAAAACTGGAGGCATAGTTGGGAAGAATAGGATTACCAAAATCCAAGTGGAATTAAGAGATCTCCTGGAATGACAACTGATCTCCAGATGACGATGGTCAGTTTCCTTAGAGAAAATAGTATCTTTGAAGGGTGAGTTCTATACCCAGCTGAGCTCTGTCCCCTCCCCAGACCTCATCCTCTCCTGGCTCTAACCTCAAAATCTCCAGGAATTTCCTAACCCACAGTTGGTGGAAGAGGGAGCTCAGCAGGGGTATGATAGAATCCTCCTGCCTCCAAAGCTGCCATTTCCCTTAGAGCAAGGGTGTCCAACTCTGGCCCTCCAGATGCTCATGAACTACAATTCCCATCAGCCCCTGTCAGCATGCTGGAGGGCCAGAATTGGACACCCTTGCTTTAGAGGAATTGATTTCTGTATTCTGAAGATCAGTTGTAATCCTAGGAGATTCCCAAGTTCCAACTGGAGGCTGGCAATCCTAGTCTGTACCAACCCTAGACTGTATCATTTTCAGGCAGTAGACTGGAACAAGGTTCACAACATAATGCTCCAGTCCCTTTTACCTCAGTCCAAAAGGATTCTCTCTGAAGTTCCCTTACCATATGTAGTATGAACATCTAGAACAGCCATTCTCAACCAGGGTTCCCTGGTACCCTGGGGTGCCGTGAGCATGTCCCAGGGGTACCACGGCAACACTACCGCCCCCCCCCCCCCCCATTTTTGTGGTGTCTCCCACCGGCGCCAGCAAGGACATGGAGCTGGCCCATGGGGCAGGGCCTGCCACAAGGTCAGCAGCCACCACCACCACCAGTGCTACCCTTCACCCTGGGAGGGGAAGGTTGGGTGTGTGGCAAGCAGGGGCAATGGGAGGGGAAGGTGGAGGTGGCAGCAGGGGTATCGTGAGATATAAAGAGTGAGATCAAGGGTACCCTGACCTCGAAAAGGTTGGGAAACACTGATCTAGAATCTCCTTAGTGGCAGTTATTGGTAGGATAGCCAGGATCCTCCTCCCATCTCGGCTACCTGTGGGGGTGGAGAGGTATGGCTGCCAGTTCCAGATCAGGGGATTTCTGGAGATTTGGGGGCAGAGCCTGAGAAGGACAGGGACCTCAGTGGGGTACAATGCCATGGAGCCCACCCTCCAAAGCATTTCTTTGCTCCAGGAGAAGTGATCTCTGTTGACTGGAGAGGAGCAGCAATTCCAGGGGAACTCCTGCCTGAAGGCTGGCATCCCTGGGATTTTTGCTTGGCCTTTTCTTTGCTAGGGAGCAGTTGAAAACTTTATTATTTTTAGGTATTCCAATACAAAATGAGAAGACAACGTGCACGTTTCAGGATTAACATAAACGTATATCAATGTTTGACACCACTAAAATTACGTTTGACAAAAATATAAACCACGTTGCATGTCATGTTTTCTACTCCTGTAATGCCAATTAATTAGCAATCCTATGCCCCATATAGTATTTTCAATGCCAATGATTTCCAGCGGGCAATCAATACTCATTTTTGCCAGTATCAACAATCAAGTTATTCTCCAATGTGTTCTAAAACGTTCTCCCTCAAATACGTACTGATATGAAATATTTATATACACCAGTCTTTCACCTGAGCACCTCAGGACCCAAGGTGGGTTACGACAATATAAAAACAACTGGGAGAAAATAAACGTTAAAACAGACACACATAAAAGCCATATTAAAACCAATCTAGAAGCACCTTGAAACCCAAAAAGTATAAGGGGTGAGGCATTGTAGGTAATGCCCTAACTTGTCTTTTCAAAATTATTCCCAGCAACTGATATTCAGTGGAACAGTGCCTCTGAACATGGAGGTTCTAGCTAGCTACCAAGATTAATACCTGTTGTACCATAAGAGCAACGCAGCAAAAATACGGCACTTCTAGTGTTTAGACAAGGTTACAGCATTTTAAACCCACTTCAATGGATTTAGAAGAGTGTAATTTGGTTTAGGATTGTACTGTCTTGTATTTGACTAGGTAGCAAAAAAAAAATCTTCTGTAGAAGGATCAGTGGAAATTTGACTAGGCAAACAAATTCCCCTCATAAAAACCTTCTTTATCTATTTCAAATTGTCGTCTTCAGGCCTATCTCTTCCTCTGCTTTGGCCACGTACCTGGATGAAACATTAACACTGCCACTAATGAGACTGTGGTTTTGTGTTTTGGAAGCTCAAGTGCTGCATAATCAGATAATGTTACATGGGATAGCTATAACCTTTCTGAACAGAATATCCATCAGTGGTCACCCTAGAATGAGCACCTAGGTGCCTGGTGCTTAAAATCTAATTCCATTACAATGAAGAAATTAAGTAAGCGTAAGCATATTGGGCTGCCATTTCAATTTGTGCTGCTTTAAGTTGGCATAGCTGTTTAAACTCTAAGCAGCTGCCCAATTGAACAGGCCCTGCAGAGAATTTGATGTCCCATCTTTTGCCCGTGAGTAACTGAGGATTTCAACTAGCCTCTATGGTATTTACCATAAATACAAGGAAATATGAGAGTGCCGCCTACAAGTAACATCACATCCTTTCCAAATTCTACTCTCCCCCAAGCATTTGTCGCAGCAGAGTTGGGAACCCTAACTCCAAGTCTCCCTTTAGCTTCCCTTCCAGAAACATATTTGGCACCAGGCTTGGATTCATGCAAAATGTCCAGGCTTGGATTCATGCAAAATGTCATTCTAACCCAGCTGTGTCCAAAGGTCTACACGAAGAAAAGATCTTTCAGAGGAAGACAAATCCTAAGGGCTCCTACATTCCTGATGTTTCTATTGTGGTTGCCTAATCTAAATTAAACTCCTTTTTGGACCTGGGTGATTAATTGATTGCCTCCTCAGTAGGTAAATTATTGTTATTTATCAAAATTTGGAATAGCATATGGCCTGAAAAGATATGTTAATAACAAGGTATCCCACATATGAAGGTTATCCTGATTAATTAATAATAATTAATAATTTTAGTTATTCTTTTGGGATTAGTGAATAATTTCCCATCATCTAAGTACAGGAAATCTCCCCTTACTTTCAGACATGGCTCCCTAATACACTTGTGTGTGTGTGTGTGTGTGTGTGTGTGTGTGTGTGTGTGTGTGTGTTTTAAGTTTCACATCGCAAAAAAATATTTAATCTTTCCACACAACTGAAAGTGTAGCCTTTGGTCCCTGATAAGAAACAGCCTCCCACAGTCTAAGTTGTGAGGAATTTTAAAGGAACCCAACCCATTCTCCAAAGAAAACTATTCTCAGACACTGGTAGAATATTATTGTACCAAGGATCTCTGTGCAAGCCCAACATCCCCAGTATCATGCCCTGCTGAAGATATTTGCTCTTTTATGGTAAAATTATGTTTGTTAAGAGCTGGATTCAGGTTGACTGCAGCCATTCAACCACTGCAAGGGATGGCTTCTAGACAGATAGTGACCAAACTGGCTCAGAAGCACTCCTGCCTTCATTCGTAAACCATTTTTCTGGGCAGAAACAGTATGGGGAGGTGAAGTTATTCATTTCTGTTGCTTCCAGCATGGTTTCCATGAGGGAGAATTACCAGGACCTCTTTCTCTGTCAGCAGTGGTATTACAAATCTGTTTGGTCTCTCTTCTTCTTTTAATATCACAGCTGTTGTGTGACTACAGGGAACCCAAGTTGGGTCTGGAACTCTCAGATCCAACACTTTTAAAACACCAACTACATGATGCCTCAGTGTTTGTTTATATGTATACAATGACAAGTTGGTCAACATTAGACTATAACGTTCATGTGTGTGTATTTGCATGCTTTGACAGACTATGCTACATGGCATCTTAGTGTTCACACACAAATAGTTACACCCTGGGGCACTAGAAGTATGATTCATCAATTGCCTGCTCAGAGATTTAAATTTTAGTGATGCCAGGGAAGAAACTGAAACCCTGAAAAACAGCAAAAGTTTAATAAGGCCAAAAGAAAGGATGAAGTAGGGACTGTGAAAATCAGAACTGTTCCTGCCAAATAGAAGAGCTGGCATACATGAGGAAGGTCCTGCTGGGACCTGAGCTTCAAACTTCAGTTCCCATCATCACCTTATTTATTTCCTCTTTTTTTCCCTATCACTTTTGAACTTGATTCTACCTATTAGGATCTCAGTGGTTCTCATAGACTTTGTTCTGGTGACTTGCAAAGGGTCATCTGTCACTGGGAAGGGTCAGAGCTGGAGCAGTCATACAGGCTAAACACTTGAATGGGGCACGGGTCAGCTAGGAGACTTACAAATTGTTGAGCTGTCAGTGCCGGGTGTGATTGATGATAATGAATGAGAGCCAAGCCGAGATGCAGCCTTCAATCATGCGCACATGCCTTCCGCCTTGAAGCTGGCACTAGCACAAACCACCTTTCACAGCCTCTCCATGACCTATTCCTCCTTCCCGGCTTACAGGCCATCCGTCAAACACTTGCCCCGGGGCTGACCTTTCTCCATAAAGGAGCTTGTCTAGTGGCACCATTTCTTTCCCAAAAAGCCCTGTAAGAGGAGTCTTATTAATACTGGCTAGAAGACATTGCACTCTGTTCAAGACTCGTTGGCTTGTGCCAAGAAGGAAAGCCGCAGAAAATGCCAGTTTCATTAGAAATGTGTTCCAGAAAGACCCCGAGATGCACCCGGCAGGCTATAGGTTTAAGTAGATAAACACATAGGTATGTGTCTCTCTGTACAATTTCCCGACAATTTACACAGCTGCTTCCAATCACCGCTTTGATGTTCTCCAACTCTGTTTTCCTAGCTGATGGCTTCTCCACATGGGTTCTGAGGTCGGGATGGGTGAACTTCAAAAGCTTGGGAAGTCAGGTTCAGAGAAGTGGTCAGAAGTTCACACATTTCTCCATTTTAAGTCTACAGAGCAAATTCGTGGGAAGTCACCAGTTTTCCTAGCTTGTGTGATGAAAGGAGGCTTAGCAACAGAGTTAACACCTGATGGCTTTGAAACTGGCCCTTTAATTTTCTTTGCAAATCTGCCACTTGAAAAAAAAATAGAAAGCATTAGAGCTATGCAATGCACAGCTTTAAATTCTTTCAAGTGAATAAAGGGTGGGCTATTACATTGGCCATCTTAGAAGAAGTGCCAATCAGCATACCTTGAAAAGACAATAACTGGGGTGGCTGTAGTCTCAAAGACCCTTTAGGCATTCTAGATCAGAAAGAAGTTTTACAGGGACAGTTTCTCCCATGACAGTGTTGTGGGGTTATTTCTTTGTTCTTTTATCAACTATTTTCAGAGGCGTAGCAAGGGGAAAAGCACCCAGTGCACTGGTGCATCCTTTGCCCCTGTCCAGCCCCAGAATGCCCCTGTTATGCCCCCGGAACGCCCTTGCCACACGCCCATAGAGGCGTGTGCCCGATGCATCGTGCCCGCCGTCCCCTTGGAGCTACGCGTCTGACTATTATTATTATGATGATGATAGAACGATTGTGCCTAAAGTGGCTGAAGAAGACGTAACACTCCCACCTTCTATTGACCAGCAGCCAAGAATTTCATCATCATCCTGATGTTTTGTACGTTCACCTGTGACCGTGGTGGCAAACCTTTGGCACTCCAGATGTTATGGACTACAATTCCCATCAGCCCCTGCCAGCATGGTCAATTGGCCTTGCTGGCAGGGGCGGGTGGGAATTGTAGTCCATAACATCTGGAGTGCCAAAGGTTCGCCACCACTGACCTATGAGTACATGAAGCTCATCCACGGACATTGAGTGCTTGCAGGCATCAGACACTTGGTATCCTTCTTATCTACACTATTACTGGATCTCTTTGAAAGTGATACCTTTATTACAGAGACTTGATATTTTTGTATTTGGGATTCTCTCTGTGTGTATTATTCATTATCTTGTTGTTAGTTATGTATACTTTGTTGTTGATTAAGAGTTGTGGTTCTGTTACATAAATGTTTTAATTATTTTCAGTAAAAATAGAGTTTTTAAGTTCGCATTAGAGCCAGACAGGTTCTTTTCCCTTCCGTAAACTAGATACTGTCTCTGCCCACAGCAGGAATTAGGGTAGCCATTCCAGCAAAGCCCAACTCTGCGAGGAGAGTGCCTGGAACACCCAAGCCCCATGCTGAGGGAAGGACACCCAGATATGCCCCACAGACAAATCCTCTTTCAAAGGGGGCATCAGGCCAAGTCACATGCAACTGGCTAGGCAAGTTGGCTGTTTCTCTTTCCCTTCCTCAGTTTCGGGTGGTGTCCAGTGGGAGAAGGGATCTGCAGTCATAGAGGCAGCCTGAGGGCAAAATGTTCTATCATAAAAGATAAAATTATAAAACATGTAGAAAAGCAAGACCTGCTGAGAAAGAGTCAGCATGGCTTTTGCAGAGGCAAATCCTGTCTTACAAACTTACTAGAGTTCTTTGAGGGTGTAAACAGGCATGTGGACAGGGGTGAACCAGTGGACATTGTCTACTTGGATTTCCAAAAGGCTTTTGACAAAGTTCCTCACCAGAGACTGTTGAGAAAACTCAGCAATGAAGGAATAAGAGGGGAAGTCCTCCTATGGATTAAAAACTGGTTGAGAAACAGGAAACAAAGAGTGGGTGTAAATGGGAAGTTCTCACAATGGAGAGATGTCGGGAGTGGTGTCCCCCAAGGATCCGTTTTGGGACCAGTGCTCTTTAACCTATTCATAAATGACCTGGAAGTAGGGGTGGGTAGCGTGGTGGCCAAGTTTGCAGATGATACCAAATTATGTAGGGTGGTGAGAACCACAAAGGATTGCGAAGAGCTCCAAGCGGACCTTGATAAATTAGGTGAGTGGGCTCAGAAATGGCAAATGCAGTTCAATGTAGCAAAATGCAAAGTGATGCACATAGGGGCAAAAAATTTAAACTTCACATACACGCTACAGGGGTCAGTGCTATCAGTCACAGACCAGGAAAGGGATGTAGGCGTCTTAGTTGATAGTTCCATGGGAATGTCAACTCAATGCATGGCAGCTGTAAAAAAGGCAAATTCTATGCTGGGGATCATTAGGAAAGGAATTGAGAATAAAACTGCAAAGATTGTCATGCCCTTATATAAAGCAGTGGTGCGACCGCACTTGGAGTACTGTGTCCAGTTCTGGTCGCCGCATCTCAAAAAGGATATTGAGGAGATAGAAAAAGTGCAGAGAAGGGCAACAAGGATGATTGAGGGACTGGAGCACCTTCCCTATGAGGAGAGGCTGCAGCGTTTGGGACTCTTTAGTTTGGAGAGGAGGCGGCTGAGGGGGGGGATATGATTGAAGTCTACAAAATTATGCATGGGGTAGAAAATGTTGACAGAGAGAAATTTTTCTCTCTTTCTCACAATACTAGAACCAGGGGGCATTCATTGAAAATGCTGGGGGGAAGAATTAGGACTAATAAAAGGAAACACTTCTTCACGCAACGTGTGATTGGTGTTTGGAATATGCTGCCACAGGAGGTGGTGATGGCCACTAACCTGGATAGCTTTAAAAGAGGCTTGGACAGATTTATGGAGGAGAAGTCGATTTATGGCTACCAATCTTGATCTTCTTTGATCTGAGATTGCAAATGCCTTAACAGACCAGGTGATCGGGAGCAACAGCCGCAGAAGGCCATTGCGTTCACATCCTACATGTGAGCTCCCAAAGGCACCTGGTGGGCCACTGCGAGTAGCAGAGAGCTGGACTAGATGGACTTTGGTCTGATCCAGCTGGCTTGTTCTTATGTTCTTATGTTCTTAATCCCACCACAGGTTGTAAGCCCCCAGGGCTCTATTCAGACCTGCAGTGGAATCGTTCTCCTTATGATCAGGTTTGTACCACAGCTGGTTATATGCAAGCCAAGTACATAGTTAGGTCTCAGATTATGAGGGGATTTTAACCCCCCCCCCCAACATTATGAAATTGCAGGGTGGAGATACTAATGGTAGTCATGCCCTGGGGCTTCTTAAACAGCATGGCTCAGGGTCTGGCATCTGTTAATCAGGCCCTGGTTTGCTGCAGCAAGTCCTAGTTAAATATAGTCTCTGGCACTAAAAGTAATAGAGCTTCAAAGAGTAGATCCTCCACCTGCCTTTCGTTTTTAAAAAATAAGCTTCATTCCAAAGATTTATGGAAGAATAATATAGCATCTTGGCAAGTAGTAGTATTGTCATTCTCACACATAGCATGTTAGAAAATCAAATGTATCCTGCTCTTAGTGTCAGTTTTCTTGGGAATAGAGCATTCCAATTCACTTGTGCTGATGATTTGTTCACAGTTTAAACTGAGCAGTATTTTAAATCTATCTTCATCTGTGCATTTGGCGGCATTAATCATTGCGTATGCAGCCAGCTGGTACCTATTGCTCGCTCAGAATGTACTGAGTTCCAAGGGCTGATGGGAACTGTAGTTTTCTGTTTCAGATCTTTTCCCCATGAGTGGCTTCCATTTTGGGTTGGTAGTTCTTCATGGTACAAATGCAGGGGAGTCTGAAACATTTTTGAATTGCTGCTTCAAAATGTAACTGCGCAGTAATGCTACAGTGCCTGTGCAAATGGAAAATAAGGGAGTGGGTTGTTCTGCTGCATCACGGATGACATCCCATCACCATCAGGAATAATATGTTAGCAGTAGCATGTGGGATAAATGCATCTGAAGAGGCAAGAAGGAAAAAGCCCCAAAATGACATAGGGAAAGGAGGTGCGTGGAATGATTTTACAGAAAATGTTTCCAAGAGACAAGATTTGACCACTGGGAAACTCTGTGGTAAGCTGTGCATTCAGAAAAGTTTAGAAGACCACAAAGACTACCTTTCTCATCAAACCTTACAAGTAGTCCTGCAAAATAAAACAAAGAAGAGTAATTTACAGGGAAGTTAGACTCACATTGGAGGTGTGAGATTATTCTACCAGTAGGAAAGGCAAACTCGGGGAAACATGGGGAGGCGGCAGTGATCTGAATGTGTGCACATATATGCATTTTGTGAGCATCCTATCCAAACACGTTCAAATGCCCATTGAACATGTTTGAGTGTTCTGTAGTAACACTTGCCAAAATGCATATGGTTTTTGGTCAAACACAGGGGGCTGAGCATTGCTGGGTAACAAAAAGGTGGTGTTGAAATCTGAATAGTGCAAAGATATGAACAATAATATTCTGTACCACAACACTGAGTTCTGGATGATCTCCGCTATCAGAACTAGGCACTGAAGCTCCTTGGAATTCACATCCTAATCAGTACTGAGCTATCTCCCTTCCAGCATTTCACAGATGAAAACATGGGCACCAACATTCCTATAACATCTTCAAGGTGTTGGTGTTAACCTTTAAGGCCTTACGCGGCCTGGGACCATCGTATCTTCGAGACCGCATCACCCCATATGTCCCTGCACGGCCTCTCCGCTCAACGGAAGCCAATTTACTGGTGGTCCCTGGCCCCTCGATGATACAGCTGGCCTCCACACGGGCCAGGACCTTCACGGCCCTGGCCCCAGCCTGGTGGAACGCCCTCCCACCAGCCGTCCGGGCCCTGCGGGATCTTTCTGAATTCCGCAGGGCCTGTAAGACGGAATTGTTCCGCCGGGCCCTTGGAGGAACCAGCCGTTGATGGTGCCCCCCTGGCCCCCCCGGCCTTTACATCTGGGCCTCTACCATCTCGGGGTCTATCGTCCCTCCCTCCTGAAAGAGGATCTAAAAATGGAGCTTCCGGACGCCACTTTTTGCTTATGATAACTTGTTATTATGTTTAGTTTTATCTGTATTGCTGCTTTTAATGGTTTTAGTTGTCTTATTTTATATATACTGGTCCACTGTACACTGCCCAGAGCCCTCCGGGGATGGGGCGGTATAGAAATTGAAAGAATAAATAAATAAATAAATAAAATATAACAGCCTGTTTTCATACCAGGATTCACTGCCTGAATGCCTGTAGTAGATTGCTCTTTTTAATCTGCTTGATGTTGTTGTCATTGACTCCGCAATAGCCTGATCTACTAATAATAAAATAATAACAACAGTAATCTGGCTATAGAATATTTGATAGAATGATTAATCATCCAATAATTTCAGATAGCCCTACTAGTTCATCAAATGAAAAAAAATCCCCAAAGAATCAACAGGATAGGGGTTTAAAACAAACAAACTAGAACAAACTCAAACATCACCATAGTAGAGAATGTGCATTTGAATTCTCCAGAATTCTTCAGAACTCTGCTAGTGATAGAGGAGGAAAGGAATATTTCTAGGTTAAGTGGTTAAAGCCCTCACAGTTGGTCTTGCAGTGCAGAACAGAAGGTGTTATAGGTGCTCAGTCACGAGTATGCTAGGTGTAAAACAGATTTCAGGGTGCCCCAAAAGTTACTGGAACAGAAAAGTCAGCAATGGATATTTCTTTAATAGAAGCAGCAGTGGCATAGTGGTTAAGAGCATGTGGACTCTAATCTGGAGGAACCGGGTTTGATTCCCCATGCTGCTGCTTGAGCTGTGGAGGCTTATCTGGGGAATTCAGATTAGCCTGGGCACTCCAACACATGCCAGCTGGGTGACCCTGGGCTAGTCACAGTTCTTCGGAGTTCTCTCAGTCCCACCTGCCTCACAGGGTGTTTGTTGCAGGAGGGAAGGGAAAGGAATTTGTCAGCCCCTTTGAATCTCCTTACATGAGAGAAAGGGGGGGATATGAATCCAACTTCTTCTTCTTCTTCTTCTTCTTCTTCTTCTTCTTCTTCTTCTTCTCCTCCTCCTCCTCCTCCTCCTCCTCCTCCTCCTCCTCCTCCTCCTCCTCTGTCTTCTTCTTTAACATTTTAAAGAAACATTTAGTATTACTTTTAAAAAGGCATTAATTTGGATCCATCTCAAAAACTGAATAAAAAATACAAGAGTTTGTGAGGCAGAGAGCCAAAGTAAAGAAACACATGACTGGTCTAATATTAGTAATTCAGGAGATTACCTGTGGGTGGTCCATTGGCTGAAGCACCAATAAACACTAGCTCATGTTTAGAGAGGATATAATAACCCAAAGGCCAGTTCATTAGGTATTGAAATAACAGTGCAATGTGAAACAGTTATATACCTGGGGTTGCCAGCTTTAGGTTGGTAATTCCTGGCAATTTTGTGTGGATCCTGGGAATGTAATGCCATTGGAACCCACCCTCCAAAGTAGCCATTTTCTAGGGAATTGATGTTTGTAGTCTGGAGATCAAAAGAGCCTGGCAACCCTAGAAGTCCACTGAAGCTATGGTAGTCACTATTGTAATGGAGATGGCACCATCCCTTATATCTGTTAAGAAGTTATGCAAAATTAACTTGTTTAGGAGGTCATTTGAAGTTGCTAAAGGTCAGACTTTTGTTACTGTGTACTGGTGCGATCACCAGTACTGAGTGTTGAATATACTGAGTGGTGAGTATCAGAATGAATATACTGAGTATACTCTCTGCTCATTCTTTTATGAGCCTCTTTGAGCTCCCATTTTGAGAGGCAGGTACACCACTTCTTTAAAATTCAGCTAACTTTCTGCAGTCTGAGGTGCACTGAGGTCGGCAAGACGCTGGGGTCAGAGACTAGGCCAGGGAAGGAGTATGCCCTCCCTGACCTTGTCCTCACCCGCAGTGTCTTGCCAGACTCAGCGGCTCAGATAGAAGCAGAGGTGGGATCCAGCAGGTTCTCACAGGTTCCTGAGAGTAGGTTACTAATTATTTGTGTGTGCTGAGAGGGGGTTACTAATTGGTGATTTTGCCACGTTATTTTTGCCTTAGTTACACCCCTCCTCTCAGCAGTAGCGCGCAGAACTTGAAGCAGTCTAGCAGGAGGTGCACCGGCGTGCATGGCAGCCTGTGCCTGCATGCATTTGTTTCCTGCCTAAGGACCGGCGCAGCGGCTGCGTCCTTGCCACAGTCCTGCCCAGGAATGCCCCACCCCCCGAAATGCCCGGCCACGCCCCTGTCGTGCCCCCGCCCAGCCCCATTGGTGCTACGCTACAGTTTGAATCCCACCACCATGGGAACCTGTTACTAAAAGTTTTGGATCCCACCACTGGATAGAAGTTAGGTTGGGGGGAGAGGGAGTGAAGGGCGAGACACAGATGTTAGGGATTAATAAAGATGTTAGGTGCCACTTTTTAAAGCTACGCCTCTGCCCAGCCATTGAGTTTCATGCTGATTGCTAGCCTTGTGCAAATGCAGTTAGTAAGCAGACATGCTTAAGCCTGTGATGTGGCTGGAATAATATGTACATGTACTCCTGTTGTACTGGGACCACCAGTTAAGGAAGGAACTAAATCAAAATCCGTATCAGTTGTTGAAAACCTGTAAGGTACCATTCTGAGGATTCCCCAAAACAAAATCTTTTTGATCAGTCAACCGACTGTAACAATTCCCAGGAGCTTCATACGCTTTCATTTCTTCTCCTGGAAAAACAGGGCGCCTTCTCTCCACCAAGAAGAAAGACCCGCAGTCTCCGTGCTGTGACCAAGTTTGATTTTCATGTTACAAGTTAAGCAACAAATGTTGATAATCTTTTCAGGGTGGGGGGTGTCCATCTATGCCAGAGGAAAGAACCGGGAAGCACCTCAGGCCATCTATAACTGTAACAAAAACAAATTTCTCAAAGACCAAGACAAACCTGGTAAACCTGTAATGTGGTGTCCTATTTCCTAATCTCTCCAGTAAGGAAGCAGCATGTTGAATTTAAAATATCCCCTGGTAAAAAACTAACTATTTAAAGAGTGCTGGGGTTCCAGAAATGCAAAACAAAGATTTGTTGATTAAAAACACATGGTTGGTTCATGAGATTTGAGTAGCCAGAAAAAATCAGCCCTGACAGTATTTTGGCTTTTCCTCCACCGCAAGACAAGATGGTGATTTATTACAGTGATGTCAGCAGGGGTTGAAAAAGTTCTCTGGATTGTCTTAATAATAAAAAAAAGCTTTACCTTGAAATCATTAGGCCCTTGGCCTGTTTATACAAAGAGATGGCTGCAAATGAAACAGTCCCTTCGAAAACTCCAGCCTTTTCATGAACATGTGTCCTTCAGACAGGCCTTGCAAGGGAGTGGAGCAAGAGAGTCTAAAACCAGGACTGCATATGGTTTAATTATGTGGGACATAGAGAAGGAAGGGAGGTGTTTTTTTTCCAGATCTTCAAGAGTGTTTATCGCCAAAATGCAGAAAAGGGGATATCGTCCATTGTTCCCCTATGCACAACCTCCATGCTATGATCAGAATACAACTTTGTGAAGATAGTTATGCTAGGAGGTAGTAATTCTGGCCCCAGAGGGCCCAACCTTAGACCAAAGTTAACTGAATACCTGTACCCCCTTGCCTGTTATAGCTGACCTGGAACTGGAGGGACATCTCATTGACTTGCAACCTGTTGTCCTTGGCTTCCTGTTTTTCCTGGCTTCCTTCAGTCTTCAGATGCCAGAATGTCCTCTGGTGAGTTGCTCTCACCAGTAGTAGCCACCTTCTACCAGTTTCCTTTTCAAAAGTTGTCTCAGATCAGCCCTCTTACCCAGTGGTGAGATCCAAAAATTTTAATCCTCCAAGAATCCTGTGAGGTACTTGGCCCACCCACCCTAGCGGAAGGACTGTGAGGGACCTGGCCCACCCACCATAGCAGAGGGAGGGGGAGGGGAGGGAGGGGCGGCATGCAAGGGAGGGGAGTGAGTGTGGGGTAGCATGCAACGGAGGGGAGGGGGCCCGGCATCTGGACCTGGTCCACCCACCCTAGCAGAGGGAGGGGGAGGGGAGGGGTGGCATGCAAGGGAGGGGAGGGAATGAGGGGTGGCATGCAGGGGAGAGTGTGTAACTTGCCCAAGGTCACCCAGTAAGCTTACATGGCAAAATAGATATTTGAACCAGAATCTCCTGGATCCTAGTGCGATGTTCTAGCTACTAGGAACACTTGCTTTCTGTATATGTTGTTTCTTTTTTAATTTGAATTTGAAATAACATAAGTGTTCCCTGTTAAATTTGAAATAGTACAGTCCAAAACCAGGTTTACCATATCTGCAAGAACTAGGCTAGAGAGTCTGGAAAACCTGGCAAATCTGTTGTGGTTTTGTAGTTACACATTTCTAAATTTGAAACAATCGAACATTTCTAACATCATGATTATAGTTAACATAATATACAATTCAGTCCTACGCAGTTCCTTTCAGTGGAAGCCCATTGAAGTCAATGAACTATTTCTTTATTTGTTTACACTATTTATATTCATTATACAACCTTTCTCACTGGAACTAGGGTCAATCTGCACAAGATTACCCAGATAATGTAACAAATTATATTGTATGCAGTAAAGAAGGGGCATAATAAAATATACAAGCCATCCAAAGTTAAACATTTTCAAATCCTCATTGTTCTGAAAGGGAAACAACATAACGCTTAACTCTCCCATTGAAATTGCTGGGGAAATTAACATGGAATCCCAACCAAGCTCACACAGAAGTAACCTTCAATGAGTTAAATGTTCTCAATTGCACTTACTTATGAGTAAACGTTCATAGTCTTGCAGCCTTGAGCCACGTATACCTGTCGCAATAAAGTAACTGAGTCACCAGGCCTGCACAAAAGGTAAAAATGAAAGGCAGATGCCCTGTCCACCGACTGCCCTCTGAGGGACTTGTTGCCTCCAAACACTTCAGCTTTTTTCCTGCAGTGATCTCCCAGATCTCTTTGTTACTTTTCTTTAGAAGATTCAATCTTGCCACCATCTACCCCCAAGTCAGCTGGAACCAACATGGGAAGCCGGCTGATTGGCTGTGAAACTTACCTATTTCCAGCTTTTCTTAGCTGAATCAAAACATTTATTGTCTATAGCCATTTTGCCCATTCCCAATTTGACAAAACAGATACATAATGATAAAAATGCACATGTGATGCAGATACATATGCTATATGTTGACAAGGAAAATATTAAAGTTTAAGAAAACAAGTTAAAACGTATCAACTTGGAACAACTGAATAGCTGCCCCGTTCGATGCTTCATTATATTATGTGGAGATTGTAATGCGAGGATAGGGTTGGATGGAATAGATGCAAAAGCTGGTCTGAATGCACATACAGCTATGCATGCTCATTTTTTAGATTGTTTTGGTAAATATGTGGTGGTAAAAAAAGGTTTAAAATTTCTGGCACTGCTTTCATCAATCAGTTTACACCTTCAATATGATACTGATTTGATTCCTCTGGTGGGACTTTTACTTATCTGTCTACCTGCAGGGCTTTTTTTGGTTGAGTCAATATGATTGAGTCAATATGATCCTTCTAGGAGTGTCCTGTCTAGCCCCTGACTGGTGGATTTCATTCTATTCAAACCTAGCTGGCTCCAAAATGGAATAAGCAGATTGGGGGATGTTGCCACTTTATTAAGCTGCAGGGAAGAGAAACAGTGCATGTATGTAGTTTAGCTGGGATGTTTGCAGGCTTACTTCACTTGAACATACTGGACAATGAAGGCTTGAGTGTCACTTATTTGAGACATGTGACTAATTTTTAAAGTTCTAGCCTCCTCAAACTTGTAGAATGTGACACCTCTCCCTGAAACTGAAGATCTGCTGCTGGTTAGTCAGCACTGACCTTGACGAATCAGTGGTCTATCTCAGTAAAAGGCAGATTGTTTTGACTTATGTTATATTCTTATATGTTAATAAGAGATATTAAGGTACAGAATAGTGTAGAGGGGTTTGTTACATTGGGCATGTTATTAGACAAGATTGATGTTCTGCTGATTTGTTTATTTGTATCTTTAAAGATCGACAAAATACTGATCTATGTAATGCATATTCTCATCTTTTCTTTTTAAATTGATCTTCTTTTATTAATTTTTGTAATTAAAACTCTGCCTTTTCTTTTTTCTTACTTTTTTCTCTTCTTTCCATCCTTTTCTTCAGTCTGCATTCTTTGTAATTTTGACCTGTTATTAGGGTTTTTATTTTCCATGAATTTTTGAAACCTAATAAAGTTTTGTATTTTAAAAAAAGTAAAAGGCAGATTCATTCACTTGGGTTTAAAGGCTCTATCCATAGTTTCTCCAGTTCAAGAGATCTTAGACAGTAAGAGCCAGGAAAGGGAATTTTGTACCTGAGACTCTAGAGCAGGGGTAGTGAACCTGCGGCTCTCCAGATGTTCAGGAACTACAATTCCCATCAGCCAGTCGCCAGCAGGCAGAGTAGAAAATACTGAGCTAGATAGTCCAACATCCTCTATTGATAAAATGTGTTTTCACTTGTGTTCATCTTGACTGTTCTCAGTGCACTCGAGTATTGGTGCATTTTTTTGAATTGGAATGGCTAACCTCCCTGAATTGCAACTGATCTCCAGGTCAAAGAGATTGGTCCCCCTTGAGAAAAAAATCCACTTTGGAAAGTATTTCTGCTGAGCTCCCTCCCCTCCACAAATCCTGCTCACCCCAGGCTCCAGCAATTTTCCAGCCAACATTTGGAAACTCTATGTTGGACAGGGTCATTTGCAGGCAGCTGAAGGCCAAGGTGGTGTCAGATCCTCAATGTGAAAACAAGAGAGGAATCACAATATTAAAGCACAAAGCAGTCAGAGCCCTTATTACCAACATGTTTGTTTTTGTCAATTTATTTCCCTTCCTTCCCCAACTTCCTTGTTTTTACCCCACCGTTATCCCCTTTCCCCTTCCCTTTGATCATCTTCTGCTTATTGTCCCCACCCCGGTCTGAAACTAATGGACAGCTCCATCCAAAGCTCTCAGCAGCACCCCCTTGCCTCCAAAAGGGCTTTCCAATGGCGTGGGGAGTAATAAATTGAAAACAAATAAACCCCAATCCTGCCTCTGGAAAGCCCTCCATAGGACTTACAGGACATATGCCACCACCCAATGGCCAGGGTGCTGCCCTCCCAGCCCTAAATCCTGGGTGGGAGCTGACTAATGCTAGCCTTACCTCCTGGAAATCCCCCTACCTGCTGGCATCCAGCCCTGCCATGGCCCAGACTTCCAGGTTTTGGGGTGGTGGGGCTGAGGGGTGGCCAGCCACCTGGGTGTCAACCTCCTCCACCAGAGTAAGTGCCCCAGGGCTCCCAAAGGCACCTGGTGGGCCACTGCGAGTAGCAGAGAGCTGGACTAGATGGACTTTGGTCTGATCCAGCTGGCTTGTTCTTATGTTCTTATGTTCTTAGGGAAGGCAAATGGGACAGCACAAGACCATGCCACTCCCTTAAAGCCTTTCCTCCCCCACACTCTGGATGGGTCTGTATGGGTTTATTATGAAGGTGAGGCCACCAAATTAGACTGATGCAATACTGAATTCTTAAACTTAGATTTTAAACTGTTTTATTATATGCATATTTACTTTGTGTTTTATGAAGGTTGGAAGCCTGGAAGGGGGAGGGCGGTATGGAAATCTCATTACAAACAAACTTTTTATTGATAAAATTTTACACTACAATTCACAAATGGCATGCTGCCATTCCAATCAAGGGTCTTTCAGGTTGCTGACTTTAAAATCTAAAACATGTCATTTAATTTTCTGGCAAATGACAGGCATGTCAGCAGGACAAATGACCGAGGCATCAAGGGACCTATTTGAAACATCTGTGTAATATACCTGTGCTGTTTTCATTCTCATAATTATTAAATGATACCATTGGGAAAGAGGTGACTAGGGCTCTCCTGTTCCTTATTATGCCACACAATAACAATGTCCATTTTCAGAGTGGAACTGATGGCCAAAATAACACCACAACGTAATTCTGCAAACCTAATCACCCTTATTAGTTTTCATGTTTTTAAGCATATGTGCTTATTACTCTTTGACTGCTCCAGAAATTGTCCCCTCCCTATCCCATATGCAATTTTAAAAAATAGACATGAATGATTGAAATGTGTTTAGACACATCCCATATCTGTCTTCAAAAAACATATGGCCAAGCTCTATTTCCTACTTATTATATCTTTAATTTATACATTGTATGTCCTACCCTGCCCCCACCCCCCATGGTGCCAATCTAGGCAACATACAAATATTTCATATCAATTTGGTGTCTCTGTGTGTGATACTTTAATGTCACTTTGCACCACTGTAAGAATTTTGTAGTGAAAACGGCCAGCAAGTTTTAAAATTTATAAAGCAAATCTACCTTGAAAGGCTGCTGTGAGGTCAGGTATGCTGGAGTCAAGATCTGAAAGTATTGATATTAATTTCAGACGAGTACTTAGAACATCCTCATGTGTTTTGCTGGTATCTCCATGATCACCTGATCTTTTGGGCATGGTATAAGCATTTAATCTAATTCAAGACAAAACCACCCTCAGTCAACCACCCCCTTCCAACACTTCTATCTAGAGTTCAAAGAAAGCACTATTTACTTTTTGGATAAACTGCTGTAATCTTCCCATTCAGAGTTTAACACTGAGAAAGAGGCTCAGTTCTTGTCTAAGGGCATTGTGCTTTTCTCAGAACTTGAGTCACTAAGTGGTCTTCTAAACTAGCCCAAAAGATCTGATGATACTGCAGGCAGAATAAGCTTTTGGTGAAAATCCATATACTGCCTCAGCTTCATGCTGCCTGTGGACATGTAGAAAGTTCTGGAGGCACAGAACACTGGGGAAATCAAGAAGGCTTGTTGGAAATAAATATTTTACAGAACAAAAGGGGAAAGCACACGCACAAGCTCTGGACTTACTGGCAGAAAGCAATGTGGTTTTCTTCACAATGAAAGATGAAAGAGGAACGACTGTCCACAAAGTTAGGAAAATCCAACTCTTTTCTTCAAGCAAGATGTTCCACAACTTCAGGCTTCCCTAAGCAAACAAAAAACAGCATATTCCACAATTCAGCAACACCATGTATCCAAATTGCTTATCCAGGAGTCAAGATGTATACAATAGTCTGACTTTTCAAAGCTGTGCTCCAGTCCCTCTACCTCTGGCGTTTTCCCCCCAGCCAATATATCCTGGGGGGAAACCGGGATCATACATACCAGGATGTTTCTATCTTGGTTTCTTCCTCCGCATGGCAGCCTGACAGTGCATTCAGGCTGGGAGGAAGAACTTATATTGCCCCCGGTTTAGTTTCATTTTCCTTGCCATGCATGCGCAAACTGTCCCATTTTTCTGATGTTCTGATTGGCTGCAGGCAGCGAGGTGGGAAAAATAAACCGCTCTGTCTGCTGTGGCGGGAGCAGCACTCTTTTTTTTTTTTTTAAAAAGAACCACCAATTTTATCATTTTTGGAAAGGCGTGGAAAAAGGAAATCTCGCGGGGCGGGCCCAAGTTAGTCCCAGAAGCCATGCAGAAGTCATGGCCGAACCAGGACGGTTTCACCTCCTTATCCCAGGATATATTGGGGAAAACATCTCTGTCTATATAACTGGCAGCAATGTGTAGCCCACATCAGCGGATCTCTAAATCTTCAGATTGGGGCCATAATGATACTAAACAAATTCTCCTAAAAATTTGAAGGAAAATCTTTAAAAATACATGAAGGGGGGGGGGGTTAAATTCCCCTTCCCCAAAGTAAAGAGCATCATCTGCACATATACAGATAACACACTCACCCTAATTCTGCTGAGATGGTGGATTTAGACTCCAGGACTCATGGCAGACTCTGAGAATGGCTCCAGGCCTGACTGCAGCAGTAAACACTAAGAGTTGCTCCAGGACTAGCTGTGGATGCTCCTTTTGAAGGTTGGCAACCCAATCCCAAGGAACCCTGCTACTCCAGACTTTACCTTAAGCTACTTCCCATCACCATGGCATAGTTATAGTGGCTGAAACATTTGGCAGGGCTGAAAATGCTGTTGTCTCATCCGCTGAGCCCTGCATATTGCTTGGAGCCATTGTGGAGATGAAGAATCGAGATGCTGTTCCATAACTCAGCAAAGGAGAAACCCTGTTATCTATGATTATCACCTTCTGCCAGGTTTTCCTGACAACCATTTCTGGTGTGAAGGCTCCTGGGGCTAGAGGAAGATACCATATAGAAGCTGGCGTTTAGAAGAATCTTTAGAGCAATCTTCAGTGAGAAGAAAGGCTAATATATGTGATTTGTTTGAATTACTTGGGACCTGCCTGGAACATTTATACAGAGAGAACCATTCTGGTGTAGTGGCAAGTGCGTCAGATAGGATTGTCGACTGCCAGATAGAGTCTAGAGTTGTCCCAGAATTACAACTGATCTCCAGGCTATCTAGATCAATTGCTCTGGAAAAAAATTGGCTGCTTTGGAGATTGGACTCTATACATCACACCCTCTGCAGGGTGGACCAAGTGGACCAAGAAGCCTTTAAACCTTTCCATCCCCAGGTTTCACCCATCTCCAAAATTTCCAGGAATTTCCCAACCCAACTCTAGCGTCAGACTGCAATCCAGATTCGAACCTCCATTCTGTGATGTAAACAAGCTGGATGACCTTGGACCAGGCTAACATTTCTGACACCACTGTTGCTGGGAGGAAGGGAGAAATGACTTTGTCAGCCACATCAGAGCCTCATTGGGGAACAAAGCAGGATATAATCTAAATAAAGAAATCTAAATAAATATAGCAGGAAAGGGGGATCCAAACACACAGAGGTCTAGAACAGCATGACAGGAAAAGGAAAAAAAACTGCAGGAGACAATTCTGAGCAGAAAAAGGAGTAGCTGAGAAATAGTTAAGCATCCGCTTCTCCACCACTCCTTCATTAAAAAAAAAAATTAGGGCTTCATTATATGCATTTGTGATTGACATGTACTGGCTCAAGGGGATCTCTGTGCCTGCCTTTCCCGCTGGCTCCATTAAATGAGAGGGATCATGCAGACAAATCCAGTCCAGTTCCAAAACTCAAATGCCAGAGTGGTTTTCCCATTTGCCCATGTTCTCCAGGAACACCTAAGCAGGCCAGAGGGCCACCAGCCCACACGCAGACCAATGGCAGGTGGGAGGGAGCTGGCAGGCTGTTGGCAGATGGGATCAGAGAAGAAAGTGCAATGCTTTTGCCTCCCCTGTCATGAAAGGCGAAAGGGAAGCAGCGACAGAGCCAGCTGTCATAAAGCATCATCTCAGCAATTGCTAGCTGTCATTAGGCACACCTGAAGACATCCTCAGTGCTGCAGCCAGAGACGTGGCAGGCAGCTCCCATGAAAGGTGCGACGTTTCAATCACAGGAGGAAAAGAACAAATGGGATACTCAAATCTGCTTGGCTGAAACCGAAGCAGCAATAAAATGAGGAAATGTAGCTACATCAGCCACTGGCACCTAGGCAATGATTCCTTAACAGTCGATCTTCCAGAGAATCTTGGAGGGGGGTGGATACTTACAGAGTGTGAGAGGAGACACAATGCTGTAGTTGTAGCTACCGTAGAACAGCTGTACTGCAGAACACCACTGATCACTAGGAAAGGCACCCCTTGCATCACACAATCCGCAAAGGTCTCCTGTGTTATCTAATCCTTGATCTTAGTGGACCAAGAAGCAGCTGAGCAACTGGGTGTGTGATGTCTCTTTGTCCATTGACTGAGGCACTCTGGATGCATGACCTTTCTGTTCAGGTAGGAGGCCAACATTCCAACCCAAGTAGATAGGCCCTTCTGGCTATCTTACAACCTCCCATGTCTGTCAAATGCCATAGGGAAGGGTGTTCAACAGGCTTTGCTGGTCCACTCTTATTGCTGTGATGTCTTGCGGCATTTCTTTATGGCAGCTCTGCAGCAGTTTGGGATGGAATCTGCTTTCACTGTCAGCCAATTTGCTACATTTTCCCAATCAGAAATCAGGAGGCTGCTAAATGCCTGACTCAAGCGGGATCCAGGTAAATATTGGCATGACACATTCTCGTCTTGTCAGGATCTTTTGGGCAGGTTCTTTGATTCATAAGTATGTTCAGTTCAGCAGATAAGCATCTGCTGCTGTTCTGTTCTCACAGCACAATATTCGTAACCGTCTTGCTGCATAGTGGCCGCAGATGCTGATCCCACCCATGCCGTTTTGCAGATACAGCCAATCTGTAGCAATTCACCAACATGCACTGAATTTACCTCTGACTGGCTTTTACCAAATTCTTAACAATGATCTAAAAGCTACACTCACCTAAAGTTTATGTGGGTGGAAATTAGTTCAGTGAAATGTGGTAACATGCACACTATTGTCTTCTGGTGGAGAAAAAAGTGTGTGGAACGAGTCACAACTATGCATTTGAATGGTCATAAGATGAAATTGTCTATGCAGTTCTTTTGTGAAATGTTTTCAAATGAGATTTTTTCTGATGGAAAAGGCTTTTGCTTTTAATTATATATCCCAGGATGCTCTGGGTGACTTACTGCATACTTACCAGCATACTTACCATACAATTTGAACAAACTGGTTCTTGGGAGAGATTCTTCTTTTAGGAGAGCTCAGCTCTTCCTGGTCAAGACTGAACAATAATGAACAGTGAAACTAACAGCCCCTACTTCCAAAGACACTTATTTTGGAACAGTTATTCCAGGAGGTTTGGATGTCATATTCTGATCCCGAATTGTTGAAACATGAGCACAAATTGAGAAATTGTTTCCCCTTCTTATACCATGTACAGCTGTTTTCACTTTTAATACTTTATGTTTATTGCTTTGAAGTTTTTATTTTGTTATAAGCCACCTTAGAACTTAGGAAATTGAAGGGCAGGCCATTAATTTTATGAAGAAGTAAAGACATGTTTTTGTAGAGTGTTTAAAAAGCAAGATTTGTTGCACATCATGATTCCATCAGAAGTCCATTCTTGATACTTCAAAACATGTTTCTGACCCATCAGGAAAGAACCTTAAGGCCAACCAGTCTGGTCTCTCTGTTCTAGGGCTGCCGGGTCCCCCCCCCCCGCCCGACCAACGACAGGAGTTTGGGGGTGGGGAGTGGTAGGGTTGCCAGATACAGATTGGCCTCAGTGGGTACTATGCTTTTCTGGCCATCAAAAAAGAGAGAGGGAGAATGGAGGGGTGGGGCAGTTCAGAGGGAAAGTTTTCAGAGAATTATTATACAAAAGTTTTTTTTAAAAAAAGGAAAACAGACTTTGATTAATTAGGGTCTTTTCACTGGTTTCATCTTGATAACTAATTATTCAAAAGACAATGGGATTTAAAAGCCTTATATGGTTTGGGATCAACATACCTGAAGGACCACCTACTTCCTTGTGAACGTACTTGACTCTTTTGGTGACTTTTGGAGGCCTAGGCTTGGGTGCCTCTGCATTTGGAGTTTAGGTAGGTGGAAGTCTGGGAGAGGGCTTTCTTGGTTGTGGCACTAAAACTCTGGAACTCTTCACCAAGGTGTTACCATCTTCCACCAACAAGTGGACTTGTTTTCTATGGCCTCCCCTCAGTTGTCCCTCCTTTCTGACCAACGTTTTGTTGTTTTTATGTCTTTGTGATGATTTTTGCTTTGGCTAATAATTTTTTAATGGTGGATTCCGCACAGCATATGTATAATAGGTTGCAGTCAATATAAAGGAACTCGTTTTCCTTTTTCCCATTCACATGTGTACCCTTCACTTGTTCAACCAGATGCTTCTCTTTCTTTTTTAAATTTTCTGCAACACATGTATAGCTGTGCAAGCATACAGAAATGGATCCCCACAGCCACGCTGATCGTCCCACAATCCGACTGGCTGCACCTGTGTAGCTGCGCATGTGCAACACACACAAGAATAAAAGAAAAATCAACCTCCCTGCAACGGCTGGGCAATAGTGAATGTGTTGCTGTAGATCAGTCATTCTTGCTGCCCTGGGGAGAAAACATTATTGGGGGACTTTGTACACTGTCGGGTACTCACAGAATCTGCCCACAACCTGCTGGGTGGCCTGCACAGAAGGGCAGATGGGTGGATTCACCCTGATGCTGGACAGTGCGGAACTTACAGTGAACAAGTGGAAGGGAGGGGAAGAAAGTCTCTCCTGCCTGTTGTGTTTATGTGGGAGCAGCTCCAACCCAGGTCTGTACAAAAGGATTGTTGGTTTAGCAATTTTTGAAAACCCCAGGTTGAGGTGAATAAAATGGGCCAAACTCATTTTGGAACTAGGACCTGTTGGAAGTCCCCCCCCCCCCCAAACAGGTTTACACAATGTCCTACACCCATTATATTTGGCATGTGATTTTACTATATACATTTTGTTAGCCACCTTGGTGGTCATTGTGAGGACAGAAAGGTGGGATATAATTGCTGTAAAATAAACCAATAAAAATGGTGTTGGATACATGTAGAGTTCCCATTTATCTACAGTGGCTCCTGACAGTGCTTGGATTCCCTGCCCATATAAAGAGGGATTAATTCAGAGTAACAAATCTAACTTGGCTGTTACTGATTGTGTAAAGATACTCCTATGTTCTAACACTAAAACATGAAAGAACCTCTATCATGACTGTATCTGATGGGAGCTTCAACACACTGGGACCATCCAGGAACTTTGAGGGTGCGGTTGGAGGGTTGAAGGCTTTTAGTAACATACACTTTGCCTCTCTCCTTTGATTCCACGCCTTCGGATCTATTATCGCTTCTGATGTATCTCTGATTGTCACAGCTGTCTCTGCTCCCCGCCCCTGATGTGGTAGAGCTCTTAATTAAGCAGGCAAAAAAAATGGGACAGCTGAATTTGCTGGAACAGTTTCTTTTGTTTGAAGTTAAGCCTGTGCTTCGGGGCTTAGTGGATCCAGACCTGGATAAGCTCCGATCTTTCGGTGGATGGCGGAACGCAGCGACGCAATCGGGTTCCGACACCCACACACACACACACACAAACAAACCCTGAGCAAATGAGGAATTAAACAAATACATCAATGTGTTAGTTTACAAATAGAACTGTTACTTGTTAGCCACAGTATTAACAGTCTTTCTCTTTTTTCCTTTCCTTCTCAGAGCGTCTGTGTGTGTGTGTGTGTATGTTTTTGCTAAGCTGTGAAAGACGTTTGTTTCAGTTGCCAACATCTCTGCAGAACTAATGTGGGTGGATTGTGACAGATATAATTTCTCCATCCCACAGTTTCATCAACTTGAGTTCTGTTAAACTATACCCGCTGGGCTTAGCTCCTTTTAAAGTTTCTGCTTTGACAGGTAGATTTATTAGTCTTGAAATTTGTACAAATCAGATGTCACTTGTGGCAACTTGTCAAAATGTCAGTCTGGTGAGGGAGGCATGAAAGGATTTTCTGGAGAGAGAAAAAGAGAGGGAGAGAGAGAGAGAGAAAGAGAGCGAGCGAGCCAGACAGGAGGCATGCTTTAGAGAACTGGAGTTAGCAAGACAAAAAAAAGGTTGGGGTCCCTCCCAACGCCTTGCTTCTGGGGGTTTTGCTTTATTAAATACCTAGCACTAGAGAGTGGAGGGGATCCTGCTGGATACTCGTCTCTGAGTTGTCAAAGCCAACGGCTTGCAGTGATAGCCTCTGGCTTTCATAGAATGAAGCTTCTCCGCCTGTAATGGGGAGAGTCAGTGGGCAAGCAAGAGAGACTAACAGTGCAATCCTGGCAGTCCTTTTTGGAGGGGGTGTGGCTGTGAAGTGGCTGTGCAATGGTGCACACACACATACACACACCCAGGATTGTTCTGCCTATTTCTATCCACCCCGCTTTCAATGCTTCAACCATTCAGTTTTATCTCCAGCAATCATGGTCTATGTGGCCAAGTGGTTGTGGAAGGGTCCTATGTCGTACAGGAAAACAACATAGGCCCCTTCCGCACACGCAAAATAATGCGTTTGCAAACCACTTTCACAACTGTTTGCAAGTGGATTTTGCTATTCCGCACAGCTTCAAAGAGCACTGAAAGCAGTTTGAAAGTGCATTATTCTGCATGTGCGGAATGAGCCTTACTGAAATCGGACCTAATGCCAAACACAATGACACCAACCGTATAAAATCCCAGATTCAAAAAGCAACTTTGTAAGAAAAGCAACTCAGAAATGGCAACTATGTCATTCAAAGTAGAGGCTTTACCTGGCACCTGAAAGATGTTAGTGAATTTGCTGAAGGAGAGAATTCCTTAGCTGCCACCACAAAAAAGCTCCTTCCACTCTTTCAACCCAGCTTAGATCCCTCTTTGAAATTTGCCTTCCCATTTCCGTTCTTGGCAGCTGCAGAACACAATGAATGGGGGTACTGAAATCATGACTTCCCCTCTCTGTGTCTCTGATTGTTTGATGCCCATCCTTCTAGATAGGTCAAGAGGGTAGAAAAGTCCCTTGCAGTTAGCCCAAGTGATTAAATTTATTTATTTATTTAACCATTCAGCATGTAGCTGTGTAGGATTACACAGTAGGGAAGATGTTGCCATATCACTGCAACCTCAGGCCTGCAGCTCTGAGTTAACCCTTTCAAGGCCAAACAAAGGCAAGGTCGAAAAAAGCTGTGAGATTTCTTTCCCGGAATAACTTGTTGTTCCCACTTTCCCACAAAGCTCTCAACATTCCTTGTGGCGTTTATTAGCTTTCAAGCTTGGGCTATCTGTTTTTGGTTTACTAATCTTTTCCCTTATCCTGCAGGTGGTCCTGGCAAAGCAGAGATAGGCAGAAACTTGGCCGTGTTTTCTGAACTTGGTTATCAGCCATATTCAGATTTTATTTTTGGCATTTTGCCTCGTTTCATGATATGTGTTACTTTTAGGCTTGGGTTTTGCTGAAGGCAAAGGTAGGATATGGGTTTTCATTTAAAAATATGTTGACAGTGGATTTCTTTCAACTATACTTCATTTATACCCTGCTTTTTTCCCCAGTGGGGACCTAAAGTAGTTTCTGTTGTTCTCTTCCATTTTGTCCTCAGAACAATGCAGTGAGGTAGGTTAGCCTAAGAGTGTGTGACTGGCCCAAGGTCCTTCGGGAAGTTTCTGTCATGGATTTGAACCACGGTCGCTCAGATCCTAGTCTGACACTCTAACCTCTATACTATACTGGCTGTGCATAGAAGAAGAAGAGTTGTATTTATACCCTGCTTTTCTCAACCAGAAGGAGTCTCAAATAATCTTACAAATTCCTTCCTTTCCTCTCCCCACAACAGATACCTTTCAAGTAGGTGGGGGTGAGAGAGTTCAGAGAGAACTGTGACTTTCCAAGGTCATCCAGCAGGCTTCATATGGAGAAGTGGCAAATCAAAACCAGTTCTCCAGATTAGTCTACCTCTCTTAACCACTATACCAAACTAGTTTTTGTATTAGAGAAAACTAATTTCTATTAACATCCCACTTTTCTTCTAAGATTGAGTCCAGTGAGTCTAATGAGAAACCAAAATATCTTAGAAGTCATCCTGAAATAATATTCCATTTTTCTTGCTTACCCAGGAATACTTTGGCTGTGCGGAAACGGCCTTTGAATCCTCATTAGGGAGAAAAGTGGGGTGCAAATGAGTAAGAGGTACAACATATTATGAAAGGCTGTTCATTCTAAACACATAAAAGCTTTGAAACTTAAACATGAAAACAAGTTTAATAACCTAGGAGAGGAAAGAATAACGGTATCTGTGATGCTAACAGTTCAAAGACATTAAAATTAACTCGGGCTTGGAAGCAGATTCTCCATGTTTAGACTGTCAAAAGAGGAAGTCACTGATTTTCTTTTCAGTCCTTTAAAACCCCACCTGGTAAGCAGGGCGGAGCCCAAGAGGGGATTCAAAGCTAGGAGTCCCTCCTCCACATCCAACTCTCTGATCACGACACTGCACTGGCTTTCAAATAATCTAATATCTAGTTGTCCAAGACCCTGTCTCAAGGTCAGTGGTGAGATCTGATGAACTTCATACTTCCCATCCAGTCCTTCAATTCCTCACATAGTTATAATTTAGTAACATTCTGGAAGCTGTGTGGGTATGCACTAATTAGTGAAGCTCTGAAAATCTGTCATTGAAGTGCCACCATAATTACCTCTGCTATGTTTTTCTTTCCAGTGTGGGGAAAGAGTTCTGTGGTGATGCAGTGGAAGCCAGGCCAAATGGCTATGGAAATGTCTCCTCAGTCATAACCTCTTGACTAGTGCCTTAAAACAGCCCATCAAGGCAGGACCCTGGAGGCGGAGAGACTGTCTTCATATTTTTTTTCTCCAGCTGCTTTGTCCAGTCTAGTTACAGCAGCCACGAAAACCTGCTCACCTATGCACTTCTCAGTCCCATTTGAACAGGGTCATATGGCCCATTATTTACTCTGCTCAGTTAACCCTGTTCAAAGGAGAGCCTCAGTGCTTGCTAGGTTTAATGTTATGCCCTCTGCTTTCTTACTAGGCAGATTCAACAATATAGAAAAGTCTAACAGATTGTGCCAGTGCTGTAGCTGGGCAGCAGTGTGCCCCGAGGCACACACTGTGTTTTCTGCCCATGCGGCTCCTACATAGAAGGTCCAGTGTCTAATCCTTGGTATCTCCATTTGAAAGATCTGTAGTGGTAGCTGTTGAAAAAGATCCTTCCCTGAGGTCTTTGAAAGCTATTTCAAGCAGAAGTAGGTAATACACCATGCAGTTCAGTATACACTTATTTATACACTTATTAGGAAGCTGAATGGGAATGTGGAAATCCTACCTGTAACTTGAATAGCCTTGGTCAACCCCTATGAGTGTTATTCCTCACCTGCTGTGTAGAAATAGAAGCAGTCCTCTGTCTGCTGGACAAAGTAAACAAGATGGAGAGTTGTAAACTCTGTAGCAGTGAGAAACTCAGCAACTAAACACTGGAGCCTTCGTTTGCAAACAACCCATCCTTGGATTTGCTCATCTGGGCCATGCTCATGTGCATGCACTCCAATATGAGTACAGTGGCTACATGCATACAAACAATGCACATGTCACCTGTGTGGTAAAGTGGGTCCTGCAAACACCAACCACAGGGGGATGTGGAATTTTCAAGGCTGGTCCTAGTCATGTTCTTGATGCTCATATGTTGCTCACAGGGCTCTCTGTAGCCCCTTACAGGAATCTGCCCTGTTGTACGAATTCAACTCCAAGCAAGCATTTCCCTACCTTCCATTGGTAATTTGGTAAGTGTGTGCCAAGTGAGGCTTTTATGTGGGAACAGAATGGCAGCTAAAGCCAAACTCCCAAAAAGAAAAAAAATAACTTCACTTGAACTTAAAACCATCAATTAAAGGAAGGAAAAATATATTGTAAGCAAAACTGCCTAACAGCTACGGAGTACAAGAAAAACAAAATGCAATTCTTTTTCCTGGAGTCTAAAACCTATCCTTCTGTGAGAGTCTAAAAATTATGTAGTTCTCAGAAAATTTTTTTGGCTTCTGTCAAAATCTGTCCTCAGAGAATGTTGAAGATACTTCTCTGGAATTTCTTGCATTCCAAACAAAACTGTCCTGAAATCACTCCTTCCACCTTTAGGTATCAGCCAACCTTAGCCCTTGTGCAATGGAAGGTTTTGGTCTCCTGGCTCCAGAAAATTCCTAGAGAATCATTGGATCTTGATTTTTTGCCCATACTTTAAGACAGGTTGACTGTCTTGTTGACTGGGGAGGTGGGATTAGAAATATCAAAGGCTAGGTGTGACCAGCAAAGGGCAAGACCAAAAGGGCTCTTGGCTTGCGACTTGAAGCCATGACTTTATGTGAGATGTGGTGGTGGAAGCAGCATCAGTCTGGGATGAATTTGTGGCTTCAAGGATCCATAGGGGCCTCTTGGGTTGTAGGTTTTTGTGTACTCCATATTTTGTAAAGCTTCTTGGACCCCCAGTGTGGCAAAACAACAACAACAACAATAATGCTGCAAAAAGATTGCCCAGACTGAGTACGGAGGCACAACGCAGTGGCGGAGATGATCTACTGGAATTTATGCAAGAATTACATGAGGACAGCGAAAAACTGGTAGGAACATTGTCCAGAGAAAGTCATGGAAAGGGAGAAGTACAAGATATTGTGGGCCTTTCAAATCCAAATGGACAAAGTGTTGGCACAAAATACACTGGACATCACAGTGATCGAGGACAAGAAAGTGACCATTGTGTGAGGGTTGCCAGGTTCCCCCTGACCAGCAGCAGGGAATGGGGCAGGGGTAGTGTTGTCATATCTAGGTTAGGAAACTCTTGGAGATTTGGAGATGGAGCCTGAAGAGGAAAGGGACTTCAGCAGGGTACAATACCCTGAGAGTTCATCCTGAAAAGTGTCTATTCCCCCCCCCCCCAGGAGAACTAATCTCTGTAGTCTGGAGATGAGCTGTAATTCTAGGGGTCCTCAGGTCCCACTTGGAGGATTGAATCCCTACCTCCTTAAAAAAAGCTTTGCAAATCAGAACTGGAAGCCCAACAGCACCCACTGCAGCTAACAGCCCAAAGTGGTTTCAGTCAGGAGGTTTGGCTTAATTGACAGCTACCCCCAAATCCTTTATTTCTAAAATTGTCTTGCTGGGCCATCAAGAGAGAGAGAGAGAGAGAGAGAGAGAGAGAGAGAGAGAGAGAGAGAGAGAATGAGTGTGAGTGTGTGTGTGTGTGTGTGTGTGTGTGTGTGTGTGTGTGTAGTGTTGTGATTTAAAGAAGATTTGCCTTGAAAAGCCATCATTTGATGTCAGGGTAGAGCATTCGTTGCTTCATGTGGGGAGCACATTATAATGCCTTATGTTGTGCCTTAAATACCGCTGGTTCAAGTATGCCAAGCTTTCCTCCTACTTTCTGGGCCATGCTGGTGTGTTGTGAACAGACTGCGGTCATTTTCAAAGTTGTAAAAGAAAAAAAAAATGAAGTGAGGGGGGAAAAGAAATCAATTCTGGTTGCTAAAATATGATGTGGATTTCCTTGTATGAGAACTGAGTGTAGTCTGCTTAGCAAGATTGGTTCAGCCAGCAGGGAGAAAAGGGGGTGGGTGGGGTGGAGAGAGAATGTTTGGCAGGAGTTCAGACTGCTTTCCAGCTCACACATCTGGTTCTTATATTTCAAAGTTAATTAGTCATATTGAGGCTGTCTGAAGATAAATTTATCATCCAGAAAAAACACAAACAGTTTGAAAAATGAAAGGAAGTGAGGTGACACGTCTTGACGTTTAAATAAATCATTTTAACATGATTAAAAAACTTGTCCTCTGTGACACCCGGAGCTCGGATACTTTGTAAAGACTTTTCTGACAAAGACAAGTCCCTCTTTGGTATACAAAGCCCCTGCCATTCAATTATACAGAATAATCTTTGGCCAATTACTTTCCTGAGTGACTACTGGCGAATACAATGCACAGCTGCCAGGTTTGTTCATTGAGGCTAAAGCTGAACAGCAAAGGAGCCCGGAGAAGGAGGGAGTTTGAGAAGACCTTTTTATTTATTTTTTAGTTCCATGTGGAGGGCATGGAATAAAGTGAAGTGATTTACCTCATGAAAGCCGAGATTAAGAAGTCTGAAGGATCTAGCAATCACTTCAAACCTTGAACCTCTAGAATCACATGAATCCTTAAACTGTTTCCTCAAAGCTGGTCATCCCTAGTTCTGTCAGCCATCCCATGGATTCCATTCACCTGGGTTAAAGCTGTTTCACACAACCCAGTCAGCATACTGGGAATGTGGACTGGGTCAATCCAAGCAGAGTTTGGCATGGCTTGAAAGAGATATGTAATTGCTTGTCTTTGGTTTAGATCATGAGTCGCTGATTGGTTGGTTGGCATATCAGCAGTTCCACCTCCAGAACAGAATTTCCGTTAGCAAACCAACATTTCTTCTGATTCCTCCCCCCATAGCAGATCCCTGCTTTGCCTCCCACACTGCTCCTGGTGGTCTGCAGACTCACAAGGTTTTTTTGGGGGGTGGGGGAGAAACAGAAGACTACAGTGGGAAGCAGGGAAATTGCCTAATCCACATATGTTGCTTTGGATCTAAGCCACACTCATCTCAAAATGACCCTACATCCATTGGGCTATTCCTTTTACCTCATTCCAAACCTCTGCTAAGAGTGGTCTTCTTCTGGAGACCAACACTGCTAAGAGTGGTCTTCTGGAGACCAAACCAGAACCCCAGAGTACATCATGGTCTTTCTGCCTTTGGAGATTCCTTTCTATGGAAGTCTGCTCAAACTCCAATTTATCAATCGGATCCAGCCAGCTTTTCTACTCAGTTGCACCCAGTTCCCTCTATACTACATCCCACATAGATTTTGTTCATGCAGATCTTATGATTCTCAGTACAACCTTTCTGAATGATCAAAGAGTACATAAGCTTCATTTTTGTGTATTGTTGAAGGCTTTCACGCCCGCATCTTGTGAGCGAAACATTAGGAGCACAGCCTGGAAAACTCACAACAGTCAAACTTCCTTTTTTTAATCCAGGAAAGCTGGTTGAATCCAATCTTATCTTCTGGAGTTATTTAGTGATCAGGAAGAGTCAACTGATTTATTTGAGTATGCTTGGAATATTTCATAATAGATAAGAATAGATATTTAACAATACATTTACTTGTTACAATTACAGCCAGCCTTTCTTCTCTCATGGAACTCAAGATGAGGCACAGAGCATTCCTTAAAAGGTGTCCTATCCAGGCACTGAACACAGCCTGATTTGTTTATTTTATCATATGCCTTACAATTACATACTGGAACTGAACATATCTCATCTCCATCCCTTGGGCATGAATCATGGTTGAACCAAAGCTACCTTCTCAATAAGCCAAAATTTGGTTGTGGGAACCAGACCCTATTTTCTCCTCAGTCTTTTCCATTTCTTATGTCTGCCTTAACATGTCCATTTTCATTTCATGCATCATTTCATTTATTAGATTTCTACATTGTCCTTCCCCTTACAGGCTCTGGGTGGTTAACAGTGTAATAATTACACGCAGTATAAAACTAGTATACAATATTTAAAAACTTTCCACTTCTCTTGGTCAAAAACCCCCAATTTTTGCTCATTTTCATCTGTTGATTAATGCAAATTTAGAATGCCATAATATCTGACGCCAAAAATAAGGTGGTAAAACACCATTTTCTAAAACTCTGGTAAGACCAATTTAACACTGACCTGGTGGTGACCTGAATGCCAAGATGGAAAAGGATTGATTTGTTGATGCTGAGGGCATAAGAAATCCATGGTATACCAGTGAGAACTGTTGGAATAAGCGACTTCTGCATGCCTGGACACTGGGGGGTGCTGTATATCACTCTGACTGTGATGTTGCCTCTCTTGTTTGCCCTCCTTGTCTGGGCCAGGAGACCGCCCACTAACTTCCTTTCTTCCCCATGCTAGTCTCACTTCTGCTCTAGCCTTTGAACCGAGCGCATGGTCAATGGCAGCCTGCTCAGTGGGGCCTTTGCCACTGCAGCATCCCTCTCACCACCTCCACACACCTGCATTGATGGCCCGATTAGATTGTGCCCACTTGTCATAGGGAAAGTATTCTCTTTAGACTAGGGTTCTTTCTATCTACCTTTTCTTGGAACAAAGTTGTGAACTGAAGATGATTGAATAAATGTAAGCTTTACCTTTTACATTTATGTCTCTGAAGAAGTTTCTTTAAACTGCATTCACACACACTACTGGGCATATCCATGACTCTAAACGAAATCTAACAAGAACACCACACGAATAAGCCATTTCCATGTGGTTGATGCCTTGCCCTGACAGAAAGCACACTTAGAATCCATAAATTACTCCTGTCCCAGAACATTTCATTCCCAGAACACAGACTTCCAGAATTTTCTTCAGACAAGGGCAGTTTTGAGATTGTTTCTCCAGAGATTATAATTATTTATTATTACTGTATGCTAGACAAATGGGCCGAGAAGAGAATCAAGCTTCATTATTTGACATGGAGCTCACATGCTTAGTAGGGGAGAAGTTCACCACTATCAGTGTCTGACCACAGTCTCTGGCTCCAACACAGAATCCTGCTGCTTTCTACTGACATCTGTCAAGGAGGCCACCATATTGTTTTACTATTTTGTTGGTTTAGCTACTCAGGACATTCACAATACTGGTAGTTAAAAACAGGATGAAGGAATATGTCCCATTTTTCCTTCCTTCCTTCCTTCCTTCCTTCCTTCCTTCCTTCCTTCCTTCCTTCCTTCCTTCCTTCCTTCCTTCCTTCCTTCCTTCCTTCCTTCCTTCCTTCCTTCCTTCCTTCCTTCCTTCCTTCCTTCCTTCCTTCCTTCTTTTATCCTGATCTTTTTTTAGTCAAAACAATGAATCTGCAATGAATTAAGTAGTGTATCTGTTTTTAAAAATGGCAGGACAGATAGGAAAAAATTAGGATCTGAGTAGTAGAAAGGGCCCTAGGCCCTGACATTTGTCAAGGGGCAGCTGGGTGGCAATGGTAGAATTTGAATTTCTATGCCATATTTTAGAACAGCTTTGAAGATTTGAGACCCAAATCAGCCTGAAGTCCCATTAACAACCCTCATTCAAGCTTAATGGATATCAATTATCCCTAGAGATAGTGGCTAAATTGGGACTGTAATATATCTCCCTTTCCTCAGTTATGAAGTTCACTGTGACATCAGGCTACCAACCTTCAGGTAGTGTCTAGAGTTTTCCTGTAACAGTATGACATCATGTCCCCATTAGGCTCCTTCCCTGACCCAGACTCCACCTTCGCTAGGCAATATCCCCAAATCTCCAGGCGTTTGTTAAAGCTGGAGTTGGCAACCCTAAATCCTTGCATAGCAATCCATGGTATGCAAACTGGAGCATCACAACTACTTTTCATATGTGAAGTATTGGAGGATCAGCTAGTTCCTGCAAGGAAGTGCAGAAGAAAATAAATAAATTAGAAATCCCTCCAACTTAATCTCCTCATTCAGGATTCTATAAAACAGTAAGGGATTAGGAAGTTGATTTTCCCATGTCCCTTCCCACACCTTTAACTGATTGTCAGTGGTCTGTGCCTCACAGAGCATGCTTAGTGATCACCAATATAGGTTTTTTCTTTCAATTAATTTACAAATGTCCCTGTAGGCAAACCTAGGGAGTCCCTGATTATGTCAAAAACCCTTCCTAGAGTTGTCAGTTCTGGTTTGTGAAATACCTGGAGATTTGGGGTTGGTTCCTGGGGAAGGGAAGTTCCACGGGGGGGGGGGGAGGCAGGGGGAGGCTAGACTGCCATGGACTCCATCATCCTCCAAAGCAGCCATTTACTTTAAGGGAACTGATCTCTAGTCTGGAGATAGGGTGTAATCCTGGGAGAGCTTCAGGCTCCATCTGGAGACTGGCAACCCTATTGACCATGAGTGGTCAGGTATTTGTTATCTTCATGACCGGCATGAGATTCATCGCCTTCATTATTAAATTTATATTAACCATGCTTAATTTCTGCAATGAGATGGATGCTGGGTAGCTGCTGGTGGTTGTTCAGTAGGGAAGGAAATTCACTCTACAAGTACCCAGAAGCATGCTTGGGCAACATTGTTTTCACCCAATCTAAGACTGCTGCCATTGCAAACAGGGTCTGGGATTGCAGCCTGATTTGCTTTGGCTTAAATTAAAACTTGTCTATTCAACAAAGATAGTTGGAGGCCTCAGATCTCAGCACAGCCCTTCCAGTGGAGGCTGAGCCAGTGCTGAGTAGCATGATATTATGCTTACTATCTGTATCTTGCAAACTGTCCTTCTGGCATTTGTGGGGGAAGCATCATATTGCTGACTCCATTCCTGTGCAAACTTCACCCCTATGCAAAGGTTAGCTTAGGACTTATATATCATATAAGTGTCACGTAGACCTTCAAATAAGCTGCATTCCTTGGCTGTGTGCCCAGGGGTGATGCTCCTCTATACCTCTAAGCAGAAAACTGCAAACAAGGTATACCGAATGAGCAGAAAACATCTGTACACAGCTTGCATTTGCACAAAACAGCATTGTATAGTGTCAGGCTAGGATCTGGGAGATCCAGGTTCGAATCCCTCCCTGTTCTGCATGGAATCACACTGGGTGATATTGGGCCAGTCACTTTATCACAGCCTAACATGTTGCGAGGAAAAATGTAGAAGTGGTGATGGGTGCTGTAAGCCTCTCAGCCCCCATTGGGGTGAAAATCATGGAATAAACGTATTAAAAATAAACACAATTTGTGTGCAGAGGTTGGATGTAAACATAATGTTCCATATGTTCGCTGTACCCTGCTTTCAGAAATCTGCATAAAGTCCATGAGTATTTAGAAGTGTTCCAGATTTTTTTTCATGGCACTGGGCACTATGATAAGCTAAATGTTACCTGGTGTGGACAGGCCATGGTGGGTGAAATGTCTATCTGTCATGCAGCTGTTAAAACATCAGGAGCTGTCACTGCAACTCCTACCCATGTGGCTTTCGTGGACATGTGGGAAGAATCTCTGGATCTCAATAAACTGCCTACAAGCTGGGAACAGTTAAAAGCATTGCTCCGTTGCAGCAAAACCTCTCCCCCTGGAGACATTCTGAGCTGGAATTCTCACACACATCCACTGGGAAGACTTTAGAAGGAAGAAAATGAATTCTTTGCTTATGCAATATTTCTTGGACACAGCAGGGCCATTCATCATGACAGAAAAGCAAAGCCTTTGGGTTCTCGGCAGATTGGTAGCTGTTTTTCCCCCTAACCATGTGAACAGGCAGAAGTGCCTGAATCCAACCCCCTGTATCCCGGAAATGGCCACAGCAAGAGCTGCTGCAAGTCTGAGAATGCCAAACGTTGCAAGAAAGGGATCTGATGTCTGGCATGGGGGCAGTACAAGCTTGTGGATGTTTGGAAAGGGCTCTTTATTGCACTGGTCCAAAATTAGTCAGTGGCCTCTGGAAATTAAGTCTCACTAGACAAGCTTCCGTACAAACTAGTACACAAGAATTAGTTGGCATGTTTTGGGCTTATAAACATTATAAAGAGTAGCTATTTCTCTGGTGCTGTTAACCTGGATCACACTGACACAGCACCTCCCTGCAGTGGTGACATTTCCCCCATCCCAGTCTCCACCCCCTCTTCTATCTCTGAAACATGTAACTGCAAAAGTATTTGGCATGCCAGCTAAGGTTGCCAACTCCAAGTTGGGCAATCCCTAGAGATTTGGCGGTGGAGCCCAGGGAAGATCAAAAACTGGGGACAAGGTACATGTCCTACTTCAGCTTATGCTGAAGTAAATTTGTTTAGTCTTTAAACTGCTGCTGCATTCCTGTTTCATTTTGCTACAATACACTAACATGGCTACCCCTCTGAAATCATTGCAATGGAAAGTCCAGGTGCAGGTTTCTCAACTCTGTAACTAACACATCCAAAGTTCCTTGCTGCAGCTACTACCCACTTTATTGATAGCTTTCCCTTTTGCTCCAGGAAGAATTTGTGTCCCAAAAGAGAATGCAACTGTGTCCCAAAAGAGAATGCAACATGCCTTCCATGACACAAAACCACAGCCACTGCAATAGGAGCAGCCTTCTGGGAGTAGGCTGAATCAGTCCTGAAACATGATGTCAAGTTCTCGGCTTGATGGACAGCTCCAACATTGGGTTTGTCTAGTACAGCCACGATAGGTATGGCCAATCCTGTCAGATTCTTTTAATTCCCTTTTTTGTTTCATTACCGACAGGAATGATATAATCCAACCTGAAAGTTTTCTCCTATTAGCAATTTTGTCTCATCAATTTTGTTAATGGGATAACACGAGGTGCCGGTTAGGGTGCAGAAGTCTCATCATGTTGGTAATTTTCACTGTTACATCTTAGCAATCTGTCAGTATTTGTTCCCACTAATTCCACACAAAAGTCTTATTAGATCAGTGCCTTTGATTTTTACATCCTTATTATCCAATCCCCCTCTCGACGGCACAAAGCTGGTGATAAAACAAAACAATCCCTGGGTGCATTGATGGGGAAGAAATTCTCACATGTCAACTTGACAGCATGTCCATGGGTCGAACATCAATCAATGCGCAGGGCAATCAGCATTGCTGATGACCCAGAGGATAAGCTCAGCTGGTTTTTATTCCGATCTCTGGTTTCGTCATAGATCTTGCCTTTCCTTGTAGTAGCAAAGATTGCTGCTATCGACACCAAGCAACCATGAAGTATAGCTCCTTTCCCACAACCACAGCACCAATGTTAGCTTCTTGAAACTCCTGGTCATTTTAATTCACTGACCATAGCCAATTTGATATAGATAGCTACCTCATCCCCAAACTCTGCATTTGTATGCATGTTCACCTATTTAGATTAGCCTGGGCACTCCAACGCATGCCAGCTGGGTGACCGTGGGCTAGTTATAGTTCTTTGGAGCTCTCTCAACCCCACCCACCTCACAGGGTGTGAGAGGGGAAGGGAAAGGAGTTTGTAAGCCCCTTTGAGTCTCCTTACAGAAGAGAAAGGGGGGATAATTCTCCTCCTCCTCCTCCTCCTCCTCCTCCTCCTCCTCCTCCAAAACAACAGGGGCTCAAAGAAATTTACAATATAATTTTCCCTTCCTCAATTTTATCCTTAAAACAAACCTGTCAGGTAGGTTATGTTGAGAGAGAGGAAGTGATTGACCTGTGGTTGCTCAGTAAATTCCCTGACAGAGGGGAGATTAGAACCTGTGTCTCCCGGGACTTATTCTAACCACAATACCCCAGTGACTCCCTGACTTTGGTTCCAGTAGTAGTTATTTAGGGTCTGTTCCTTGATCTGTATCAGTATGTGAGAATGTTCCTCAGATTAGTAAAGCAAAGGACATTGTGAGCCTACAGAGAACGATTAGACCGAAACATGTCATGACATCTGAGCTTTGATATTAAAGAAGAAGAGGAGGAGGAGGTGGAGGAGCTTGGATTTATACGCTGCTATTTTCAAACACAAGGAGTGACTAGCCCAAGATCACCAGATTAGCATTCGCAACTCATGTGGAGGAGTGGGGAATCAAGCCCAGTTCTCTTGATTAGAGACCACCACTCTTAACCACGACACCATGCTTATTCTCACCAGCTCTCCATTTTGCTACAGCAAGCATCTTTGGGTCTCATTCCCAAGATGTAACCTAACAATATTTAATATTAATATAGTCAATCTACAGATAAGTACTGTTTACCACTCTAAGGATTGTCAGATTTGGCGGCCTGGATTTTTGCTGAGTCGGACAACCTCAACTCAAATGGAAGAACCTGAACAAAGAGAGCAGTTACAAAAGACCAGGAGAAGCATTTATTGCCTCATCAGGTCATCTGGTATAATGGGTCTTGAAAGCTGCAATTTATTTTCTGGCCATCTGCAGTGATGCTGCTGCTGCTGAGCAATGGAGACGAGGTCAATTCTTCACTCTGTTGCAATGAATACAGTCCCCGAGTTCTGCTATCAATCCATGTTTAAGGCAGAGACTGACACCAGACAGGATTTTCTATGGTAGAAGAAGAGTTGGCTTTTATAGCCCACTTTTCTCTACTGAAAGCAGCTTACAATCACCTTCCCCTCCCCTCCCCTCTCTTCAACAGACACCTTGTAAGGTAGGTTGCGCTGAGAAAGTTGTCTCCATGTTGGCAGAATGGTAACTATTCTTCCTCTGTGCAACTGGGTACAGCTCACACTATGGCCCTTTCCGCACGGGCTGTAGTAGCAAGCCGGCTTCTGGAGATGACAAAAACGCCAGTCCCCAAAGGGAGCCACGTTCGGTGATAGGAAGTGCACAGCTAGCCTTTGCGGTAAGCAGCGCTGCGAGCGAAGTACATGAAGCCGCCATTTTCTAACCTCACTTCCCAAGCGAGGTTTATGGAAAACGGCGGCTCCAAGGCGTCTTCCCTCCCCCCATGTCTGGTAGACCTACCTGCCCTGCGACCCTCCGGTGCATCGCTGAGGCCTGGGGACATGCCCCCTCTGCCCTGCGACTCCGGAGCAGTTGCGCAGGGCAGGGGGCATGTCCCCTGGCCTCGGCGACGTGCTGGAGGGCCGCAGAGCAGGTAGGTTGACCTGTCGACGGCGCAGCGCTACGCCGTCGTCCCGGGAGATTCTGGGACCGTTCATGCGAACGGTCCCAGCGGGGTCGGGTCGGCATCATGTACGCCGACCCGACCCCTACCGTGGCCGTGCAGAAACGGCCTTTGTCAGGGTTGAATTGGAGTTGTCCTCCTCGTTGAAGGACAAAGATGCTGTAGAGGCTAACTCCACTGAGGTCGAAACCTTTGCAAACTGTGCGGTTTCTGAGCTCCCCAACTGCTGACTGAGGCAGCCAGGCCAAAAGCCCAGATGGTCCATGGGCAGAATTAGAGACTGGGGGATCCACTTATTAGAGACTGAGGGATCCACTTATTACCAAACATCCCATGGCCACCCCAGAACCACGGAGAACATGGAAAACATGAGCAGAAACTCAGCTCAGACAGCAGAGTGGGGCCTTTCCTTAACCTGTGAGATCCACCACAAGGCTTTGCAGGATCCTGTACAGGGTCCGGCTGTGCCTGCAGGCTTTAGGCCTCTGTTACAGCAACAGACATTAGTTCCTTCAAAAGAGCCTCAGTTCAGCTCCTGCTGTTGTGGAATCAGCAGTTCTGACATTGCCTGCCTTTTAAGATTTAATGCTTTTATTATTAAGAACTTAAAAGACTTACAAACATAAAAGAAGACAGAAAAAAACACAGAAAATACATTTAACAAAAAACTCCCGATTTCATCTGTACCGAATATTACCACACTTTAAAAATTACTATTTGCACTCTAATTACCTTTATAAAACTCTTAATTATGATTACGAACTAGTTGCACACTTTTCCGTTATATCTTTTCTTTCTTAACCTTCTGTCCCTTAGATATATTTAATTAATTAATTAATTAATTAATTAGATTTTTATACCGCCCTATCCACGAGGGGCTCCGGGCGGTGTACAACAATAAACATAATATAACATAAAATGGCTAAATCTTTAAAAACAGCGATAAAACAGTAAAAGCTAAATCTCATAAATACAATAAAAATACTAGCATAAATATACAAATCAACTCTATTTTTTTCTGTTTTTCACAAGTCTATCAAGGGTTTCCAATCATCCAAGAATTTAGATAAGTTTCTTTCTCTAATCAATAAAGTAAGTTTAGTCACCTCCACCAAGTCCAGCAACTTCAGAAGCTGTACTTCTACTGTCGGTATAAAAGAAGTTTTCCATTTTTGTGCATATAATGTTCTTGCTGCTGCTATCATATATAAAATTGCTAGCACCTGCCTTGATTCCTGCTTGCCTTAACTGTGTTTGGGAGAACTTCTGCCTGGCCCTGAAGGAATACAGTAAACATATGAACCCATGTAATATTTCCTTCCTATTAGCAGCTTTCCTTCCTATTACCCTCTGATGTGGTACTATTGTGCCCTACCATCCATAGCTTATCACTTGGTTCCAGTCTCAACTTCAACCTTGGTCTACTTATACATTTCTTCACTACCTGTTTTTGTCTTATTCAATTATTTGGGGAGGTACCATAGCTGAGAAGTAGACCATCTGATTGGCATGCCAAAGCTCCCATCATCACAGGTTCGACCCCTAGCATCTTCAGTTGAAAAGATTAGGTAATAGATGCTATGTAACATCTCTGCTTGAGACCTTGCAGAGCCACTGCCAGGCAGAGTTAACAATACTGATCTTGATGGACCAGTAATCTGACCTATTATAAGGCAACTTGATGTAATCATCTCTCCTTCCCACCTTATGTTTTAATTTGCTGTGTTTTGTTTTATATGCATATTTTTAGCTCGGTTTTTAATTTGGTTTTAGAACCATGATGTTTTAATTGTCAGCTGTCTTGGTGGCCATGATTTGGCAGAAAGTCAGTATACAGATGTTGTAAGTAAATAAATAAATAGAACCAGTGCATTAGAAATTACATTGTTTTAAAAAAAAGTCTGAATTGTCTACAGAGTACTGAGCATATGCCATTTTTTCAGTTCCTTCATGTCTCTTCCACTCACATTATAATGCACATGTGTTTTTAAAAACTAATTTAAGTATTTAAAAACTAATCCTGTTCAGTCCAATGAGCATAGCCAGATTCTTTTAGTACAGAAATGCATGCACAGAATTGATGCGCAGAAATGCATGTGCTCTTTAGCCAAACGCCACATAAAAAGGATTTGGATGCACTTTTTGCAGTGCTTTATGAGCGTAGTACATAACAGAGATGGGGAAGAGAAATACAAATGAATTGAAAGGTGCAGCAAACAGGATATGCACCAATTCCATAATTCCCCTTAGGGGGAGGGCGGGTTATAAATGTAATAATAATAATAATAATAATAATAATAATAATAATAATAATATCAAAAAATCTTCTACTGAAATCCAGGAGGAGTGGAATGCAAGGCCAGATAAACTCACGAAACAATCAGGCAGCAGAACTTGCCCTAACTTAGAACAAGTCAGTCTTTGCAGAGTTAAAATATGGGATCCAGGGGAGAGATCCTCACTACTTTCAACGATGCCATGCAATCCAGTTGATTACACTGGGCTCAGATTGGAGTAACCGTATAGGTTTGTATCATCAGCTTCTCAGATGCTTTACTCCTCCATCTATCAGAACTGCTGGAAAGATAAAGTAGCCTCAAAAGTTTGAGAGTTGTCTCATACAGCTGAAACAAATAAGGTATGTGCAGTTCATAAACGATAGCTTAAATCATCAGGTCTTTTATGAATGCATTTGCATTGATTCATTTAGCTGATAAAAAGCAGGGCCATGCCCAATTCATATAACTATTTATAAACAAATGAAGCTGCCTTATAGTGACTCAGACCACCGGTCTCTCAAGGTCATTATATCTACTCTGACTGGCACAGACTCTTGCGGATTTCAGGAAGAAGTCTTTCACATCACCAACTACTTGAGCCTTGTGTGGAGTGTTGGTTAATGTTTCCTACTAGGACCTAAAAAACCCTGGTTTGAATCCTTACTCTGCCCATTGAAGCTTGTAAGGTGACCAGGGGCCATGCTATCAGTCTGACATATTTCACAGAATTGTTTGGGCAGAAAGGTGGGATATCAATGAAGTAAATAATGCTAAAGAACTAAAGATGCCAGGAATCGAACTTGGGACCTTCTGCATGCAGAGCAAATGCTCTACCATGGCACACAGAGAAAGTGCGAATTATATCTCATATGGAAAGGTAGTTATTTTACATGACTGATTCAACATACCTTTTTTTGTTCAGCAAGGTTGTCATGACCTACATTGGTTTTCAGGTTCTGAGCCAGTCAGGGAGCCAAGACAGAGTCAGGTGCACTAGGCACAGAGTCTGGTAAAACTCAGATTTGTCCCAAGATATCATTGGAAAGCACACAATGCATCCATCTTTGCTGAAGCAATGCTGGGCTGGCCCTCTGCTTCTTTCATAAGACATTGCACTATGGTTGCATTACTGCAATCACTCCTTGATTTTATCGTCTACGCAGGGAAATCCAAATGGTGAATTGTTATGGCAGTGCAATATCCACCCATGTGTGGTGCCAGCTTAGGCCAGAGTCCATTCAGTGTCTGGACAGAAATGAATTCAACGTGCATCTCTGTATATTCCATAGCAGAAGAAAAGCAGGATGGAAATTTAGTGTATTTTTTGTTTGAAGTCAGAGATGGAGTAGACTTGCCAACAGACCAGAAGAAAAATATTCTGAACCTTGAACAAAGACTTGAAGTGTAGAAGTGGGCAGCTAAAGGTTTTCACAACAAGGGGGTTAATAACATCACCACATAAATAACATCACGTTTGTGGTGGACAGTGCTGTCAAGTCAAGTCACAGTCAACTTAGGTTTTCCAAGGCAAGAGTCAAACAAAAAATAGATGGTCTGGCATTCCCTGCCTCAGTGTAGCAAATCTAGATTTCCTTGGTGGTCTCCCATCCAATCAGTAACCAGGGCAAGTCCTGCTTAGGTTTCTGAGATCAGGTTAGCGCAGGTTATACAGGCTAGGGCACCATATCATTAAGTCTCTGTTGCCTGCATAACCCCAAGCTCGCCTCTTCTTATTAAATCTGAGAAGCTAAGCAGAGTCAGAAGTGGGTTAGTACTAGGATGGGAGACCACAAGAAAGGGTTGCTATGCAGAGGCAGGCAACGGAAAACCATTTCTGAACGTCTCTTGCTTTGAAAAGCATATGGAGTCACTACAAATCCACTTTGAGTTGACAACAAAAACAACAAAAAAGAATTAGGATTTTTTTTTGCAGGCAGTTGGCAACCCTAAGATGGAATCAGCCCCAAACCTGATAGATTATGGATGGGTTTGATAGACTCAAGCAAGCTCCAGGTGGAGCCTGAAACAATCTGGATTGCCCTGAATTTTTGAACTCCCAATATTGGGACTGGTCATATCAGGAGGTTGTTGGTTTGTTTTCTATTAAGCTCTGTTCTTACCACATGAAGGTGCCTTCACATTATATTTTTGCCTCTGCAAGATTGCTTTGAAACAGTCTCTTGCCATGGCTCTTATTTGGCTCTAGCCTAATGGACTTTAAAGTGGAAAACCAGAGGGAGCCAGAAAAAGGGTATCTGAATCAGATAATGCCACCAGCCAGAAACTCTGATGCAGCATTTGCTTAATAACAACTCCTGGTTAGACAGTGATGGAAATACGTTTGGCTTCCATGGGAGAAATTAAAAGAGACAATTTCTTCAGAGCCATCATGAGATCAGTAAAAGGGGTGGTGGTGGTGGGGGAAGTGGTGACAGTTTCAACTCAAACAAATAAATATAAGCTTTCTTGAGCTTGCGGGGAGCAGACATACGAAGCATTAAAAAAATAAAAAGAAACCCTGATGGATTACATGAATATTCAAGTTGTTTTCAGCAAAGAATCTTTGACTTTGGTGCTACTTTACCGTTACAAGGTTTCTGCATTTTCTTGCTGTCAAAGCCGTTGTCGTAATTGTCCAAAAGTTCCTTGATTATCTCTAACAAAACTGTCAGCCAGCTTTGAAGTATCAGAAGAGTCTCATCATGCTTTATAAAATAATAAACATCACTTGCAAATGCATTGGCGATATAGACAACATGCCAGCAGGAACGTCAACTAGGAGCGGAAAAGTTTTCGTAAAGAGACGCTACGGAGCGGAGATGCCATTCTGCCACCGAAGTCTGTGTGAGTGGGAAAAGAGTCCTGAAGAAAGCATAACTTGAGACAAACACTCGTTTTCAGTGCAATGAAGAGGAGGAATCATGGAACAGCATCCTTTTTAATGGAAAGTCCTGGGTTCAATTCCTGTCATCTTCAATTAAGGAGTTTCCTTTTGAGATTGATAAAAGGCTTGTCAATTTAACCTCATTCAAAAAATAACCCTTGAAACTGGCTAAATTCCTAGAGGGATAAAATTTTAGCATTCATTGGGTTATCCATTAGAATTAGTTTCCTGGCAATTGTGTCAGAGAGATTAGCTGCAAAAGGGCTACTTGTTTAGCCAGCTTTATGACAGACCAGGGATTTGTATTGGGGTTTTCCCTAGGCAAAGGGGCAAACCAAACAGGCTATTCAGAACTTCCAGCAATGTTTAAAAGTTAATTTTCAGGCTTGCATGGAGAGCAGAAGGGGTGGGTATAAACTGGTATTGTGCCATTTTTCCAACTGGGATGGAGCCACTATATTCCCTGTTGCTTAGCTGAATGGGACACACAAAGGTCTGTTCTGCACAGCACAAAGAAGATGTCTGGGGGACATCACTCTGAAAACCTAAAATAAGACGACTTGGTCATGTCTTTAAAAAAAGCCGCCTCTCATATTTGTTCCAGATAGCACAGGCAACAGAAGAGAAAAGAGGCTTTTTCTTGCCAGATCATTAAACTCTATGATCAGTTTCCTCCTCAGCTTGTGCCCGACATTTTGTGTACTGCTGGAGGGAATCTCCCGGCCTCCATTTGCTGAAGGTTGACCCAGGACATTTGATCTGCAGGCTCTGATTCTGGGCGCCTTTTCAGACTGAAAAGTACATAGGTGTACTCAGTTAATCTTGCTGATTTCGTCAATATATAGTTTTGTGGGGATTTTTTTTGAAGGGGCTGTATTTGAAGATATGCATACACTAATATGAGAATCTTAGCCTCTCAGAAGATGGGTCTACCTCCCATTGAAAAGCATTGGGTAGATGGTGTAGTGGTTAAGAACAGGTGCATTCCAATCTGGAGTAATCAGGTTTGATTCCCCGCTCTGCCGCTTGAGTTGTGGAGGCTGATCTGAGGGATTCAGATTAGCCTGTGCACTCCAACACACGCCAGCTGGGTGACCTTGGGTGACCACAGCTTTTCGGAGCTCTCTCAGCCCCACCCACCTCACAGGGTGTTTGTTGTGAGGGGAGAAGGGAAAGGAGATTGTAAGCCCCTTTGAGTCTCCTACAGGAGAGAAAGGGGGGAATATTAATCCAAACTCTTCTTCTTCTGTGGTCTCTTCCAATTCTATGATTCTATGATTCTTCTTCTCCTCCGCAGACCGTTTTAATCTTAGTGGAATTGATTGTTATTTGATCCTTTTCCCTGGATGGGAAGCTTTAATTACTGTTTGGGGCTACAAATGAGAGTTTTCTCATTAATTTTATTTTTCTTGATCATAATAATTTCATAATTGAGCAATTCAGATAATAAAAACATTACATTAATGAACAATGACTTTTACTGTGAAGGGAAAAGCAGTGATTAAAGCCCTTTCCCAAGAAAATTAAGATCCATATAGGAACATCAGTTGCTTTGAAACAATAAGGGGAAAAACATTAAAGGAATTGTTGTCCTAAAAAACCTCAACAGCCTTTTGTTAGCATGCACAAACAGCTAATGTTGAGATTATGTTTTATGTAAATTTAAAAAAACAAACATATCAGGTCTGAAGAAAAGTTAGTAAGGCAACACAGCCAGCTCTGGAATTCAATGGATTGATGGCCACATCAGCTGGATTCTCTGTAAAGGCTAAAATAATTAGTTATGTCTGTCTCAGACTAAACAGCTGGGGTAATCTAATGGTGGAATCCATAATGGAAGAAAGGTGGGATATAAATGTAGTATACAATAAGATTTGCCAAGTAAATGTGGAAAAGCTCTGACATTAGGCAACATTTTTGGATTCCAAAATATGGTCTACAGCAAAGCCACTAGGAAATAGCTTGATATGTTGGCATGTCATTCATAACACAGAACATATGGTTCTCCTTTCCTAGGCCAATATACGGATGGTTTTTAAGAATTTACTGAAGCTGGAATTTAGTTACTGGCTTCTTAATCTTTTGTGACTGCTTTTGTTTTCATTGATGATTACTTCTAATTAAATACTGATTTGTGTTGCTATTTTGTTCTTATGAATATGTTATCTGCCTTCAGTGTAGCACAGACACCTATTTATTTTACTTCATTCTTTAAAACATGAAGAGTCTTGCAAACAAATAGGCAAGAGTGATACCATCCATCATGTGTCTAGCAACTTCCTCATGGCAAGGTGATATGATTGGTGCTTAATATTAGATTTTAATAGGTTTATTACTTTTTGATTCTACCCTTCTTCCAAGGACACAATACTTCCTTCCTTCATTTACAATAACCCTGTGAAATTGATGAGGCTGACAGTGTGACCAGCCCAAGATTACTCAGTGAGCTTTCAGATCCAAACAAATGAGGTGATGTTTGTACAACTTCTTATCCCCATGAAATGCAACCTGTGCACTTATGCAGCCTCAGTTTACCTCAGGGACATGCAGGGGTATTTCACCCTTCAGCCTCCGCTCACTTTTGATATTCAAAACTTGGATCCCTGCTTTGTTATTAGAATTTTAAAAGGAAAAATTTGTGTTTTAAAATAACACATCTTTTCCTCCTTACAAAGCAAGAAGTCCAACTTCAAAAAGCAAATCCAGGTGAAGGTGGTTGGTTTAAAAACCCTTTATCTTTCATGAATGGCCTTGAAGTTGTATAAGTCTGCATATTCTGGATGGAACAAGAACCATGATTTTTGTCTTGCCTGAGCCCTGATTCCAGGCCTGAGTCTGACATGTTGACCATCATAGCACACTGGTTCTCATGTACATTTAAAAAAATACAGTGCAATTTGAACACATTCTATTATTTAACTGACATGCTGCTGACACTTTACTTTCTAATATTAGCAAGAAAATATTTCCTGTCTTAATTAAAGTCTTTTTCCGAAACAGTGGGCAAAATGGCTTATTTTGCAGCCACTAATGATGATGATGTTATCCATTCAGTCGTTCTCGACCCTTGGCGACCCGATATGCAAGCTCTTTCCGCATTTTTCGATTAAGTACTGCTTCCTTCAGCTGGTTGATGCTCATGCCTGTATCAGCTTCTATGGTATCCAGCCATCGTATTCTTTGGCGTCCAGGTCTTCTCCTGCCATTGACAAGACCGAGCATCATAGATTTTTCTAGCGAATTTGATCGCATCACATGACCGAAGTATGTAAGTCTGAGCCTGGTTATTTTCCCTTTTAGTGATGTATCTGGCTTTATGCAGCTCAAGACTTCTCCATTTGTCATCCTAGCTGTCCATGGTATGCGTGGTAGTTTTCGCCAACACCAAAACTCGAAAGTGTCTATTCTTCTTCTGTCAGCTTTCTTTATAGTCCAGCTTTCACACCCATACACATCCCACAGCCACTAAAATATACCCCAAACATGTTAAATGTTTCTGTGCCATTTCTGGTAACAAGATACGAAGCAACTTAATTCATACCTCTTGAAGTGCTCTTCAAAAGATAAAAGCTTCCTCTGAAGAGCAATTGAGCAATTAGCAATACATTAGTAAAGTCTTATTCGAATTACTTCCAGGTGTGTCACATTAAGAATAAGGATGTTAATAACATTCCCCACCCCACCCCCCACCAAGTTCTTGGGTCTGTCTAGGACTGCCCTAAAGGCCTATGTATGATCAGATGTGGAAGGTAGGGGTGTGTACTGGAAAATTATTGTTTTGATTCTGTATCATAATTTAAGAACATCCTCTGGGATGCACACCTTAATATGTGAGGGGAATTTGTATCTGTCAGCGAGCAAAGTGCAATACTGTAAGGAATTTAGATTCTGTCAAGAGCAGACCTCTAAGCAGTCATTCAAGGCTGAATGGTCACGAGCAGCCCAGTCCAGATGTGGAGAGCTCCATGGTGGCTGGGGATGGTGCAGGGGAGGGAGTGCCATGCGGCCTCCAAGGGAGCTCCTGGTGGCACGTCAAGCAGTGGGAGAAAAACCTTGCTGTTGTCTGGAAAACTCAATTGAAAGAAGACACCACAAGTTACAGGCCTGCACAGGGGACGTTCCCAGTTCAAAAGCCTGGTGGAAGCTGACTACTGTCGGGTCCACCCCGGTAATGACCCCAGCTTGCCCCCAGCATCCTCCTTTACACCAATGCAGCTCGGGGGGGTGGGTGGGTGGGTGGGTGGGTGGAAGCTTCTTCTGGGTTGAGTGCTGCAGAACTCCACGAGATCTGACTGTGACCCTGTTTTCCCACTCTACTGTCACTTTGTGCCACTTTTTGCCACTTTTGCTGGTGATGTGGGCAAACATGTTAGTGCAGGCCTGTGCTGCTCCCACAACCCATTCCACCCCCCACATCTGGATTGGCTTGTGGAGGTGTGCATTCAGATATATCTGAGCAAAAATATACTCATAAAAGAAGGCATTTTTCTGGTGTATTTGGCATCCTATATATATCCAGGAATCTTCTGAAAAACTGAAAAAAATGCTCCCAAAAAATCCTGGAAAGTATTCAGAATTTACCAGGAAGGTTGGGAGCTAAAATTTGCAGGTTCCTGGGGATTGTTCCCTTCCTTTTCTTATTCCCCCTTTTTTTGTGTATGCATGTCTCAAGGGAGTTCTCTGGACTTGCCGAGCTGCGTCTGTCAGTTTCAAGTTTCTTTATCAATTTCAAGAGATTTTACTTTTCTTTGCAAGAGTTGTCTTGTGTTCCTTTCATGGTTTTTACAGTGTTGCTCACTTCTTAGTGCTTGGATTTGCTCTGCTATGGATTTGCATTAGTTCTGTTGATCTTGCACTGCTACAGTAGTACCGGGTTCTGCTGGGCACTCTGTACATTGCCATTTGTTCGGCTGGGCTTGCAACCCTAGAGATCAAACTGAAAAATCACATTGGTTGGTGAAGCATATGAGAGAATTTCAGATGCAAAATCAGCTTGTATTTCATTGCTTACAGGAAAGCTTTTGACTGAGTGGATCATGAAAAGTTATGTTTGGTTTTAAAAGAAATGGGTGTGCCACAATTTGTTTTCATGTTCAAATTATGTGCTGGGCAAGAGACTACTGCTAGAGTAGAAAATGGAAAAACAGAATGGTTTTCCAGTTGGCTAAGGTGTCAGACAAGGATTTTTTAATCTCCCTATCTATTCAATCCATATGCCAAACTCATCATAAACAAACTGGATTAGATTCCTGGCTGACACTAGCTAGTGACTCTACAGTGGAATCCTTTGTCCTCTTAAGAAGGCCATAGCACAGAACATCTTTGGACCTTCTGGATCTAAGCAACTATTGGCCGAACAAAAACATGCCAGAAGCCTGCTACATTAGATCAAAAATCAATTCTATCCCATTTAGAATCTGTTTTCCACATGATTTACAGAGCCCCCACACCAACTGTTACCTCCCTTGAAGCTGGCACTGGTGATATACTGCATTTGAATATTGAGGATGTTTTTCGCAATCATGGCTAATGGGCCTTTAGAGGTACCCTCCATGACTTTGCCCAATCCCCTTTTAAATCTGATGCAATGTACAGCATTTATTCATTTATTTCTGCTTCAGTTTCATTTATGTTTATGTCTTTGGGACCATCTGAGCAGCTTTGCTGCAGAATAGTGTAGAAATCCAAAAAACAAACTTTTTTTGCCTTTTCCAGCAATTAGCAGAATTAGGCATATTAAGCAAATATATGCTGGTTTCTTTCCATAATGCATTCCACTTGCAGAATTCATACTGAAAGGGATTTAGGCTGCTGTTGTGTGCCAGTTTTTCCCACAGTGCAATGGTCACACATTGTCCAACTGTAGGGTTGTCAAGTCTGGGTTGGGAAATTTCTGGATATTTTGGGGGCTGGAGTCTGAGGAGGCCAGGGTTTGGAGAGGGGAGGAAGTTTAATGGGGTATAATGCACTTAGAGTCCACCTTCCAAAGTGGCCATTGTCTCTAGGAAAACTGATCTCTGTCACATGAAGATCAGTTGTAATAGCAGGAGATCTCCAGCCACCACCTTGAGGTTGGCATGCCTATCAAACTGTAAGAACTGCAAAATGTGATCCACGTGGACCACTGACCTTTGATTATTTTCTGCTCACACTAAAAAAAGCAAGATCTGGAAGGCTGCCAGTTTGGTTCATGGATCATTAGCACACAGAGCAGGGAAGATCTTGCAAAAGATATCCCCTGGCTTTAATTCCATTTCAAAGACATTTGGAGACCCTGGGAAAGAGATTTCCAATGCTTATCTCAAGCAGCTCCTCCAAGGCGTTTGAAGTTCCCTCAACTGTCACTGGTAGTTAAAGATCTCCTTTCAGATAATAAGGCAGAACCCTCTGCTGAAGAAATGGATTATTTTCAGTTTCGTTATAGCTGACTTTTTCTGTGTGGTGGACCTAGTCTTCCACATGGGGAAATCGGAGTTGAGAGCTTCATGGCAGTCTGGACAGAAAACTGTGAAGTTTTCTTTCTTAGATGCCTCAGACGCAGGCAAACTGCCCAACTAGAACACTGCTCAATCTTACTGGCTGCCCAGTTCAGGTGGGCAGTCTCACAGCAGTTGGGCTCTCCCATCCACCCTTGCATTTGGGCCCCTTGGAGAAATGTAGGAGAGATGTTGTGTGGGACATTGATGTCAATGCTGGATGAAAAAAATAGACAATAGAGGTTTGAGGGAATATCAAAACATGTAGACATTCTGATCTGGAAGTGATGTCACACAATGCCATTCACCACCACCACCTTACCCTGCCTCCAAAGCACCTGACAACCCTCTCACAGAGTTGAAAATTCCACTTCCAGTTCTGATAATACAGAAAAGATAGATATTTCTTTTTAATTCAGGAAAACATAATAAAATTATGAATGGGGTAGAGAATGTGGACAGAGAGAACTTTTTCTCCATTTCCCATAATACTAGAACTTGAAGGCAGTCACCCAAGTTGACCAGCAGACAAAGAGAAGTTCTTCGCTCAGAGTGGGATTCACTGCCACAGGGTGCAGTGGCGGCTCCTACCTCAATTGACTTTAAAAGGAGAACAGATATATTCCAAGGAGAGGTACTAGCTATGATGAATATATAGAACTTTAAAGTTCAGAGACAGCAATCCTTTCCTCCCAAATGACCCACCATATATTATGTTCATATTTCAACGTCTATAATATCCTACTATATAAAAGGCAAGCCATGTTCCCAATGACTTGCTCTTTTAAGTAAAGAATTCTGGGAGATGTACTCTGTAGGGTGCCATTTCCTGAGCAAAGGGAGGCCAACTTGACTACACCTCCCACAAGCTTTAACAACACAGTTATCACTGATGCACCTTTCCTTCCCATCCCCAAGAAACACAACTCTCTCTATTGCATGCAGTCTTGGCTGCACTCACATGCTTTTCCAGAAGCCCCTGCCAGCCTCCTCAGCTGGGGAAAGCACCTGGAACCAGGTCTTCTCACAGTGGCTATTCAAGATGTGCCCTATTTCTGCACTTGATTCATCCACAATAGGTCCATCTGATTTTTTTTGTATTTTTGGTGTTTTTTCCCGTTTCAGCCTGCAGGGATGCATTTTTAAAGCTAGTGGCACCAAAATTTCAGGATCTCATTCGGAGACTGTCCTGATGATACCACCTGAGTTTGGTGAAGTTTGATTTAGAGGAGCCAAAGTTATGGGCCCCAAAAATGGATGCCTCATCCCCCATTGTTTCCAATGGGAGCTAATGGGAGATGGGGCTACCCCTTTGAGGGTCCATAACTTTGCCCTCAACTTCACCAAACTCAGGTGGTATCAACAGGCCAGTTTCTGGATGAGACCCTGAAATTTTGGTGCTGCTAGCTTTAAACATGCGCCCCCTGCAGGCCAAAATGCAAAAAACCCCACAAAAAATACCCCCCAAAAGCCCGAATAAGAGGCATTTGGATCAACTCGTATTTGGGGAGGACATCTTCAGGCCGATTTTGGCCCGAATATGCCTGAATTTGCCCAGATTCGGGCTGAACCCAGGATTTGGTGCACCCAAATCTGTAAGCCTGACTAAACACTATTGGGTTGAACAGCTAAAATACTTAATTGGCCTAACTGGAACTCATCAAATCTTCCCAATTAGAATGTGCTTTATAATTCAGGTAGAGGTTGTTAATGACCTCACTATATTAAATTTTGATTACTTTCCATAAATCATTGATCTTCCTATCAACATCTGGCCAGAATATCTCTTTACCTGTATAAATGTGCAAAGATATCTCAGCAGCTCTTCTGCATCACCTGCTGCTGTTACAAGTTATAGTGCAGTTTGAAAATGTCTGGGCTCACAAGAGGAGGGCATTATGTAAATAGATAACCAGGAGAAGCAGAATTTTTGCCTTTCCCTTTTGTAGAAATGTATTAGATGCCTGCAAAATGACAAAACATACAGCCAAATAAGGTTTCTTGGCTAGCTCAATATGTATATTTATTTGTGTGTATCTGGGGCCATTCTGACAGTATCTAAGTAAAATATTTTTAAACAATATGATAAATTTAAAAGGCATCCTGTTAAACAGAGCTTCTGCCTGAAATGCGAGGAGAGTTATGCATAACCTTACTCACTTCCTGAAGAAGCCATTTTATGATTGGCTCTGCCCCTTATGAAACCATTTTGTGATTGGCTCCACCTCCTTTGATTGGCTCCACCTTCTGTGGTTACAGCCACCACCTGTGTTAGAATTTGAAAGGTGCCTGCAGACTCATAAAGCTTGGGGCAAATGATTGTGATATGACAATGGCAGAAAAATATTCGATGGTGGAACCAGTCTCAGGGACCTTGGGACAGCCACTGTCTCTCAGCCTGACCTACCTCACAGATTTGTTGTAAGGATAAAATGGAGGAGGGGAGCAGTGGCGTTTGTCGCTGCTACCTTTCCACCTCTCTGCCTTCCCACTCTTGTTCTTGCTCTTACTCTAACCCCACCCTGGCCTTCATTGCTCAAAGCCTCTCTAAAACCTGTGAGGCAAGCTAAACGTGCCATACAGATCTTTCCAAACCTCACAAGAAGAAACTATTAAGAGGTTGGGAATCCCATAAGCACACGGGCAGCTTGCCGTTTTTAGAGAAGCTTAGGAGAGAGGTAATGAGGTGCCATAGTTCCATAGCTCCCGGTCAGGACTAGAGGTACTGGTACAGTCATAGCAAAGGTGAGGAGAATGGGGAGAGAGGGAGGTTACTTCCACCTCTCCATCCACTACTTGGTGCACTTGCCACTCCTCATGTCATGGCTCTGGAGGGAAGAACCATGGATGCTGCCTTGATCTAGCCATAGGAATAAAATGTGCAAGATGACATTTGTATTATTTATGTATTTAAACTGTTTCTATCCCCCTACCTCTCCAGAGCTGGCTTTCAGTAAAGCATAACAATGATATATAATAAAACTAACACAACAGCTAAAGGCTAACACACCCATAAAGCCAGTTGGAGTAAAAGAAACCATAAATTAAAAATCCAGAAAGTAATTAAAAAAGAGTCTAGCAAAGCACGCAATAAAACAATAGAGTGCTACCAAGGGGGGGAAAAACAATGTAGGGGAAAAAACACATTTACTCTATTAACTTTCTGTTTGGGGCTTTCTTGATGGTGAGATTTGTGTTATACGCTGAACAAAGCCAGTCCTGTCAACAACCAAATTGTCAGTATACATTTGTTTTGGAAAGTGTGACTGAGAATTACCTTGGCAGCCATTCCTGCCTGGGAAAGGGCAGGGATGGGGATGGGCTCTGTGCCGGCATCCAGCTCAGCAGGCGGGGCCATTCGTCCGCCAGCGGGAGCATGTGATGTAGGTGGAGGGGCGGGGCCATGGTCTTATAAGGGCAGGCCGGGACTTCCCATGCCTGTCTTCCGCTTGAGCTACAACGGCTTCTCCCACCCAGCCTCCTTCCCTCGTTTTTCGACATTGTAGTGTTGACCTATTGTTTGTTGGGATCTGTTATTATTTACATTCATCCATCACAGCCTGGCAGGTTGCACATGGGGACTGATCCATTCAGGGGAGGAAGAGCCTGTGTGCTGGGCCTCCCCTTTTGGTGTGGGCCTCCATAAGAGGCCTGGAGGGTGGTAGCAAGCATGTGTATCATATGCCCAGGTGGGGGCTGCAGGTGACTCATGCCCCCTGGCAGCAAGGGGAGTTCATCCAGAGGCCAGTGCCCAGACGGCTCCCACTATTTTGCTGCTCCAGGTGTTGGTTTTTCCCTCATGCATTGGGTTGGAGAAAGGTTATTAATGGGGGACCACAGACATGCTGCCCAGTGGTCACTTGGGGGCAGCAGATGTGCTGCCCAGTGTTCAATCTGTCCCCTATGCTGTGCCTCTGCTTCCTTCAGCCAGCATACCAATAAACAGGCTGTGGCCAAATTTTATTCCACACAAGGTGGTTGTCTGTGTTGTCTTTCTGCACCCTCGAGCTCATTCTCCCTTCCTCAGGCAGCAAAGCCTTGATGATCTCAAGAACAGAAGTAAAAGATTCAAGTGGACATGATGGGAGAATTAACTATCCCTGGATGACCTCTGATGTTCTAGGTGTGTGTGGTTTTTTTTAAAATTGCGCATCTCACAGGATGTGCACCATCATCCTGAATTGTAGCCTTTGTTGTTGATCCTGTCTTTGAAAGTGAATGTCAGGATGACTGGGCAAAGACCGTTTCCTCCTCTTCCTTCCCTGGGTCAAGCAACAAAAAAGAGGGCAGGCCAGCATCAGCCAGAGCATCAGTGTAGGTCAGTGCAGAAAATGTAGAGCTGGGAGAGGAAGAAAGCCAAGGTCCACAGTTTCATTAGAAAATACAAGGCAAACGATACGATAACCAGAGGGCATGTTCATTTGTCCAGAAATGAGGATTTCTTTGTTAACCTGGCCACTGGGTTATTTCCAACACACAATTTGCAGCAATCGTTGCAGATCTAATTTGTTTGCATTATTTTATACATATAAATATAAAATAAATAAATATGCAATAAATACATTTTATAAATACAATTATGAAAAGCTGCAAAAAAACAGCCAGTCATGTGATAGAGAACTGCGACTGCGGTGATCTCTGAAGTTGCCAACATCCAGGCGGGGTTTGGGATTCCAGAACGACAGGTGTCAGTTCTCTGGGAGAAAATCGCACACGTAGAGCTCAATGGCATCACATTGCGTCTCAGCCTTTTGGCTCGGATCAAGTGTGGATGGCATCGCGTCTCTGCTGGGCTCTCTCTTCTCCGCAAACTCTACTTTCCCCAAGCTTCACCCCTATATCTTTAGGAACTTGCCAACCCAGAAAACCCTACATGTTGACATGTTTCAACAAAGAAGCTTTACCCCAAAGCAAAGGCGGAGGTGCTTAAGAAATGACAAGAGGCATCACTTTTGTCTCTGCAGGGAGCACTCATTCAGAAAGCAGCTGCCTCTATCATCACAACATGCTTGTAACCTCTCAACATTTTGTGATTGGCCCTAGTACAGAACCCCATGGCAGCCCTTCTGTGGTAAACAAACCCAAATGGAACCTATTACTCCAGGCTACAGGCACTAGCCATGTAAATGATAAGACACTTTGTTGCTTAGCCATGAACTTACTGGGATCTGGTATAAGCTGCCCTACGATTGCCATAAACTTGACTACATAATCCCTATTTCTGGGCAAGCAAGTGCAATCTACATACTAAGGACAAAGCTGCTTGTCAGCAAAATGGGTGTGATCCAGAATTTCTTACCTACCTGTGACTTACCTGAGATAATACTTTGACTTACCTGTGATAGTATTGCATGTGAGAACATAGCCTCACATGCACTGAGACTGGATACAACTACGTTCTCCTTTACTTATCTGATGTTCACCTATTTGCCTATAAAAACAGCTTAGCCTGACCTGTTTTGGGACTGCTTTGACCAGGTCTGGACAGGATTCTTTCTTTATGGGCTTTATTGTATTTGCCAGGGGCTTGCTCGTCGTCTGCTTGTCGTTCTGGTTCTTTGTATATGTTTGATTCACTTTCGTTAACTCACGGGGTTCTTACATATTAAACAGAGCACATTTATATGCACTTTTAACAGTGTGTACTTTTCTTGCCTGTTGCCATGTGTAGCAGGTTCCTCTTTTTTCTTGAGATTTGTTCCACTACACCCCCCCTTTTTTTGTTGGTCTTTTTAATTACTAGCCATTTTGTGGTTACTCCCTGGTCTCAAAATTCCAAAAGTGCTAAGAGATTTAACAAAATTGGGGTCTCCTGATTTATAAGTATCTCTGTAGTCACCAATAAAGTGACCAGAGGAAGGAAGGACACTAACACCCCATCATCCCATCTTTCACAGGCTTTCCCTCTCCATGCAAAAGAAATATATTTTAATATCAGTTTTATTTTTGTTTGTTGACGATGTTACTGCAAGCAGCTTCCATAGATAAAATTGCTTATTTCACATGCCACGTTAACTGTGGCGTACTTTTGACTGATGCTTCAGTGGCAGGCTGTTAAGGTGAACTGGATGATGAAGGAATGGGGTGGGTTGAACTGAGGCTACTTCATAGGGCATGCCAAGGTCAGCTGTGACTCAGGCAAGAGGATATGATAGGGATTCTTGCAGTATGTCAGTGTACAAGAGTCAAATTCTTGAGCAAGGGACGCTGGCAGCATTTTAGAGCAGCCCAAACATGCCCTGTGTGATTGATGATATTCCGTTATCAGTGATAAGGAGGGGCTAAATTCCTGCAAAGTTCATTCATGAGCTCATTTTTTTCCTCCTACTGGACTAATCTCTCCATGGCTTTCTCTATGCAGCCACGTTAGATTCAAGTCCAGTAGCATCACAGAGACCAACAACATTTTCAGAGTCTGAGATTTCAAAAGTCAAAGCTGCTTTCAGCAGTGATGGGAGATTTGATTCTTAAACACTCATAAACCACCCCCTCCTGCCAAATCTTGTGGGGTTTCATTTGTGCTTTATTTTTAGCTAGTTTGTTTTTTACTCTTTTGCCCCACCTATCTCTCCAATGGCTTACACTATTCTCCCCCTCCTGTAATTTATCCACACAACTCTGTGAAGACGGTTAGGATGAGGGCACGTGACTGGCCCAAAGTCATCCAGCAAGCTTCCATGGCAGAGTGGGGATTCGAACCAGGGTCTCACTGATCCTAGTTTGACACTCTAACCACTATACCAAACTGGCTTGGCAATTTCCACCATACCAGCATGGTGTAGTGGTTAAGAGCAGGTGGGTTCTAAACTGGAGAACCGGGTTTGATTTCCCACTCCTCCATCTGAGTGACTATGGTCCCTTCCGCACACGCAGAATAATGCATTTGCAAACCACTTTCACAACTGTTTGCAAGTGGATTTTGCTATTCCGCTATTCAAAGAGCATTGAAAGCAGTTTGAAAGTGCATCATTCTGCATGTGCGGAAGGAGCCAGAGGCTTATCTGGTGAACCAGATGTGTTTCCGCACTCCTACATTCTTGCTGGGTGAGCTTGGGCTAGTCACAGTTCTTCAGAACTCTCTCAGCTCCATCTACCTCATAAGGTGTCTGTTGTGGTAGGAAGGGAAAAGCATTTGTAAGTCACCTTGAATCTCCTTACAAGAAAGAAAAGTGAGGTATAAATCCAAACTCCTCCTCCTCCTCCTCCTCCTCTTCTTCTTCTTCTTCTTCTTCTTCTACTACTACTACTACTACTACTACTACTACTACTACTACTACTATTTAACATGACACACCTTGGGCTTGATGTCTTTTGGCCTCCCTCTCCCATTTTGCATGCATGCATGTGTGTGTGTGTGTGTGCATAATTAGCCAGTGAGCTTTAGTTCACGGAAGCTTACACCACAATAAATTAGTCTTTGAAGCACTTTGAACCAAGACTGCAAATCCACATATTCGGGAGCAACCCCCACTCAAATCTGTGTGTCTTCCTTCTGAGTAAGCATGCACAGAATAGTGGTGTACATTTAAAAAGCAGGGATTTGCAAAGCTTGAAGAGCACAAGATAAAACCATTGATTCCTTGAATTAATGGTCAGGTAGTAAAGTAACCAAAGGTTTAAGGAATTAATGGATGCTCTTTAAAACCACCCTAACAAACACAGGCTTGGAATCCTGCTGCTAGTATTCCACTAAGCTGCAAATAATATATGCCGACCACAAATTAAAGAAAAGTATTTTAGCCCCACAAATATTGCAGAAAAGACAGAAAGAGATCTAAAAGACAAACCAGGAGAGCTAAATTGCAGCATTACGGAAGCTATTAAAAGCACAAAGTCATAATTTTAAAAGGGGAATTGCAGATCCAAACCAAAGAGAACATAAATTCTGGTCACTTAAATGTAAGAAAAGAAAAGCAAGCCAAGAAAGAATTTGAGGAGCAAGTGTAAGAATTTCGAAATGTATGTATATGTATACATTTGAAAACCAGAGGCTTCTTGGTGGGTACCACAACAGGGACCACCAAGGAGAAAGACCGTCTTTAAAGGGTCATAAACATTAGAGTCAAGCAACATATTTATTGTTTCTGTTTTCACAGAACAGGGTGTTAGCAGCAAGCTTCCTGCACCTGCATATAATCAATTTGTGGTAAATCTTCAGTTTGAAGAAACAGTAAAAGAGGTTTTTAGGACAAGGTGATAGATGATGCAGTAATCTGTCACCAGAAACAGATGGCTGGTGCTCAAGAGTTTTGAAAAAAAGAAACTTAACAGAAAGTTGCTAACGACTCACTTAGGCAGACAATGTCTTGCTGCTGTTGGCTCTTTCTTCCAAGCAAATACCCACCGTTGCAAAGATTCCAGCAGGGAGTAGAGTTTTTGAAAATGGAAAGAAATTATATATTAGAACAGGGCAAGGTAACCTTGCAAAACCTGTGGGCCGGTACAATACAACTTGGGCTCAAGTTTGGCAGCTACATAATTTACTGTGATCTTAAGTAACGGGTGAAAAAGCAAACATTATTGCAAGTCTAACACCTATGTATGTAAAGTGTTTTGTAATCCTTCTGAATACGTTGTTTATATTTCAAATATAAATAATGCCTGGTATCTGACTGGGGATAGAGCCCCCACTTAAGCTACAATCCTAAGCATATTTAGCCAGAAGTAAATCCCACTGAACACAGTGAGATTTATTGCTGAGTAGACACATACAATACTGTGCTGTAACTGAAGGGAACTTCAGTCTCAGATTGTTCCTAGGACTGCTACCAGTAATTCCTGCTTTCAGAGTTTCCACTTTTTGTGCATAAAATGTGTGTAAAGTACCATCAACTAGCAGCAGACTTATGGCAACCCCATAGGGCCGTGGTGGTGAACCTTTGGCACTCCAGATGTTATGGACTACAATTCCCATCAGCCCCTGCCAGCATGGTCAATTGGTCGTGCTGGCAGGGGCTGATGGGAATTGTAGTCCATAACATCTGGAGTGCCAAAGGTTCGCCACCACTGCCATAGGGTTTACAAGGCAAGAGTTGTTCAGTGGCGGTTTACTACTTCTGGACCTCCTCAGTATTCTCCTATCCAAGTACTAATTAAGGCTGACTCTGGTGGATTCTGCACAGCACAAATATAACTTCTTCAGGAATTTATAAATAGCATTTTGGGGAATAACTTCACTCAGGTCTCTTCCCCCAAATGACTTAAGTCCATTATATTCTTCTCAACCTGGGTTTTCCAAAAATCACTAAACTAGCAATCTTTTTGCAAAATCCTGGGTTGAAGGTGCTCCTGTCTGAACATAACAGGCAGGAGACACTTCTTTCTTCCAATACACTGGCTGATTCCCCCCTTTCATGTCTGCTGTAGTCCGGCATGTTGGGAAAGATCGTTCCCATCCGCCATTGTACAAGCAAGTTTTCTCCACATGGCAGTGAATATGACTGCCATTGCACTCACAACTCTAAAGTAACACATTCCTTATTGCCTGGCCATTGCAAGACAGTCCCTTTTTCTCTTTTTTTTAAATTTTGTGTGTTGAACATGCGAAGCTATGCAGGTGCAGACAATGGGGTTGCAGGAAAATTGGCATGACTGCGAGAGTTCATTTCTGTACCCTTTCACAGCTAAGCATGAATTGGGGAAAAAATAGACAAGCATTTCTGTGTGAAGTCACGCAAGCACCCCAAATTGTTTCCATGGGCTCAAATCGCTTCCTGAATGCATAAATGGCACACATGCAAATGAAAAAAAAGAAAGAAAACAAGTTCATTTATAATTACTACAACTCATTATATATGCAGAATCCACCTCTGTTTAGCTTCCAAGATCTGATGAGATTGGGCTAGACTGGGTTATTTAGACAATGTATATGCCACGTCTCCAGAGACCTGCACAAGACCTGTAGCACAGACTTACTAAATATCTCCAGTCAAGGATACATTGTTAGGACACATAAGAAAAGCCAACCAGATGCTGCTAGCAACAAGAAGTGTATCAGATGCTTCCAGAAGTGATGTCATTAGAAGCTACCAAGAGAAACTAGAGGCCATATTGGAGCAGCAGAGAAGCTAGCTAGGACTGGCTGTCAAGATTCAGGATCTTTTAGGACTTTCCTTTGTCATAGAGGATTGGGAAGAAGGTTCATAGAGCTTGTGGCCACAAATAAAGAGATGAACCTCCCCCAGGACCAACTGGGACACAATAAAGGGAGGAACTGTGGCATAACAGCTTCTCCTTCCAGAATTCTAGTGGGCGTGCAGTTAAAAGTGAAACAAGTCTTTCCCCTTGATCAGGTTTATGCTTGAACACAAGGCTGGCTGTGTACCAAAGGCCAGGGCTGTGCGCTCTGAGCTCCACACTGCCCATAGAGTGCATGAGCAAAGACAAACCAGAATGCTAAGAATCCGTGTAATATTCTTTGGGTAATTTTCACATGATGGGTTTATCTTCTGCCCTCCGTGCCTGGTTTTTTGAAAAAATGTGCCACATGAACAACAATGTGAACCACCCCCTCATTGGCCCTCAGGCTGGTGAATACTGGAAACAGATGTGACTCCTGTTACTGCCTTGAGTGGTTGTACACATCTGTTGAAACATGCAGGCACACTACCAGAGATGGGATGCTAGGTTTGATGGATCTACTGATACGTTGGGTATTTTGATGTTCTGACAAAGAGACGACGAAGGTGAAGATTTCCAGGGATTTGTCAGAGGAAGATGAATTCTCACTCATTAGAGCTGCCAGAGAATGGGATCTTTGTTCCCCACTGCATGTTTTCTTTCTATGTAATGGAAATATCACTTACATCTAGCACCAGACTGAGCCAAGAGAATGTAGGCATTTGTATTTCGGGCTGATCCCCCTTCTAAAGAGATAGAACTGGTGAAGAGGGTATGAAATTGCTGTCACAGCCAGCCTCCGAAGTATGAATGCAAACCTCTTATTTTCATAGCTTGAGGGAAAACGTCATGTGCAAATCAAAAGATTGCACATTCTTTGAGCATGACGCTTACAAGACCCTCTGAAACTGTGTGACTAACTTACAGCCGATCAGCCAGGCTCCCTCAGCCCCGCTGGCTGTTTGCAGTCGGTGGTTCTGTCACTTTTGATCGATACCGAGTGCTTTTCTTCCACAGCTGAGTTCCAAAGTCCAAAAGCAAATGGGAGATTGTGCTGGCATTTTAAAGTGCTTTATGAAGTAAAAAAAACTCTCTTTTTTGACTGGCCTTGTCTTACTCATCTCTGTTTTTATTCCTTTTTTTCTCTTTTCCTGCTGCTGCACTGATCTCCTTGAGATAATTATTTGGCAAACTACACTTACAGGTACCTGTAGCAATCTTTTGCAAGCCAGCTGGTATTCTGGGTGAAGTCAGTGCTTGGAAAAAGCCCGAATGCCACTGAAGGTCTGCGCTTTCACGACATTCTTTAAACGGGTTTCCATTCCTTGTCTTTTCAATATTTTTCAGTCCTTGTGATGCTGTTATGTTGATCCTGAATCGTGGGTATAAGGCAGTGATCTCCTAGGTGGCACTCATGGGTAAAGTTGCTAACTGTGAGCTGGGAAATTCCTGGAGATTTTAGGATGAAGCCTGAAGAGGTTTTTTAGGGACTTCTGTGAGGTAGTGCCATAAAGTCTACCTTCGAAATGTAGCCATTTTCTCCAGGGGAACTTAAAATCAACTGTAATTCTGGAAAATTCCCAGGACCTATCTAAATGTTCACAACACTACTCATAGATGCTATGGTATCCACCAATGGGTTTTTCTGGAACACATTTCCTTTTTTTGACAAAGCGTCTTTCCCCAAACAAACAGTGAACGTTTCCTTTCTTTCACTGCAGAAGAAACCAGGTGATGACTTTTGGTCTGCAGGGAACATTCATTCAGAGACAGGACCTCATGGCAACCATTTTGTGATTGCCCCTATGTTGGCCATTTTGTTCTGGCACCCTCTTTATCTTCTCTCTCTGTCTCCCTCTTTCTCTCTACTAACAGCATTACTATGTAGAAATCACATAAAAAATGCCTCCTACTAAATTAAACTTTTGGTCTCTCAAGGTCAACACTGTCTATGCCAGGGGTCTGCAACCTGCGGCTCTCCAGATGTTCATGGACTACAAATCCCATCAGCGCCTGCCAGCATGGATGATGGGAATTGTAGTCCATGAACAACTGGAGAGCCGCAGGTTGCAGACCTCTGGTCTATGCAGATTGGCAGCAGCTGTCCAGAGTTTAGAGCTTTCACACCACCTATCACTTAGCCTTTCAACTGCAGATGCCAGGGATCGAACCTGGGACTTTCTGCATTCAAAGCAGAGGCTCTGTCACTGAGGGCAGGGGACTTCTAGTGGAGAGTGACTGGTTGTGTGAGTTGCGAGAGTACCAGTAAGTTTCCTGTTACATTGTGGCCTTAAGACAGTATAAAAATGGGTCACATAAGTCCTTAGGAGGAGATACATCTAACCACCAATGAGAGACCTCTGAGATTTGGGGCAGGTTTGTATGAAAAGTGTAGGAATGAGTACAGAGACAAAAACACTAAAGTAACACCCATCATTGCTTTCTAGTTGGGTTTGTGAAACTGACTGATCTCTGTCTGAAGTGACAGCTGGCTGTTCTCAATAAGAAAAGGAAAAAGTGTCACAATATGGTGGGATGGGACTAGCCATGATTGATGGTGCCCAACATAAATTAGGCAATGCTGAATGCATTATGCTGACCATGCATAGCAGGAGCATCACAGGTAGTGCTCACTCCTGATGCATTCAGTCCTTGAGCTCCTGGTCCATAAAGTCTCTGGAATGGGCTCGATATAAAATATGAAATCAAAGAAAAAGGACATCACCTAATACACTTGGCTGACTGCACTGGGGAAGCAAAATAAGGTCATTCAAAACCTGGAGAGATATTTGGAGAAGAAAAATTCTGAAATCATCCCCACACTGGTTTTATCAACAACAACAACAAAACCTTTATTAGGCATAAGTTAAAATCTCTACAGACAATAATTCTGTACATAAGTACAAAAATAGTCTAATATCCAGGTTGTAATAAAATATTATATACAAAACGTCGGATATACACTGGTTTTATCTGCGCTTAGTAGGTTGGTGCCCAGTGCTTTCACTTCCTCAGTCTGGCCATTAACCGTTTAGGGCCGTGTTCTGCACTGCTACTGCTCAACACCACTTTTCGTTAATTAAGAATTCAAACAAACATAAAAACCTCAACCAGCTGGACAGGTTTCATGGCAACTTGGGGCCGGATTCCTGCAAACAGCAAATGCCGGAAGGCAACCTCTTAACTTCCAGATACAGGTTTAATTATAAGCAGTCTACCTTTCTGGAAATGTTTCTGTGTGAATAGCTGAGAGGAGAGACTCAAAGGAATGATAACGTTCCTGCCAAGCGAAGGCGCTTGCAAGCCCTGAGGAGGCTATAGCATTCACTGAGCGTTATTGCAAAAGGCCTCGATGAGCACCTGATGGCACAGTTAAAATACTGGATCTGCAAAGCAGGATTCATAGCTGTGGTTTGCTAGAGGGGGCAAATGAATGCCTTTGGATTATATGAACACCCTGTAAGGGTGTGTGCAGCCTCCAGACAAAACCACAGGAGGCACGATTGCTTCTCTGAGGGAGCTCCTACTGAGGGAGGATACTACTGACATGGGAAACACTGAATGATCACATGGGTCACACAGATTCTGTGGGTTTCTTGCTAGTTCTGTTTGAAGTATTACATTTAGCCTTTTGGTTTCTAAATGCAATAAAGTTGACTGTTTTTACACTTAAAAATGGGGCAGACTCATTTTGGGGATGGGGCCTGTGCGAAGTCCCCCAGCCACCAATTATATTTGCCTTGTGGGGAATCCACCCTTGTGATTCCACTCTGAATCCCATTTTCCCTTCCCCCAAAGATTACTTTCCAGCTGGATGAGAGAATGAAGGCCTGCCATCGGACTTCAAAGCCTTACTGACAGGAAGTTCGTATTGCAACATTAAAAAAAAATATCTTTGGGGATTGTCATTTGCTTGAGCTGCCCGGCCTTTCAGAAACTTGCTGAGTATAAAATTATATTTAAATGAGAAATACTCTACACCTCTGGTACTCCTGGGTTATTATAGAAGGTGTATACAAGGAGCTCATCGTTTTTTATTGTATTTTTATGGAAATTTAATTAATTTATAGTATTAATTAGTATATACCATTTATAGATCCTGGGGAAGGTTATACCTTTTTAGTAAATAGGCTGTGAATAAATCTAATGGCTAGAAATATCTTTAATCCTGCTGCTTTTAAGTGTAGCGTTGTACTCATATCTGTTCACCAATTCCGTGTACAATGGAATTGGTCAAAATTTTTTTAATCTTATGTTATATTTTTTTATAAATGAAGTGTGAGTTACTTTTAGAATGTAAAAACTACTCATAGGCGGGCATGTACAACTCTTTTAAATTTAATAACAGTTTATATTCACGTTTGTATAGCTTATGCCAATAAAGGTCTATTGTGATTGTGATCAGAAACTTGCTGACACCAGTCCCCCTTGCTTGCAAGAACTCAGCCTTCTGCAAACTTATGTATTTGTTTAATGTAATTATACCCATCCATACATAACAGAAACATTTTGAGAAAAATAAAGATATTCCACAACACATTTGATCTTGAGAGCAGCAACCTGACGAGAGCAAGCAAGCACCACCACCCGTGCGCACACGAAATGATGAAGCTTCTAATGGCGTTCGCTTTTATGCTGCTACCCTTCTTAAGAAGGCCTAACTGAAATCGAAGCGCTAAGGTGCTGACAAACCAAAGAGGCTGCAGGTTTTAGGTGTAGTGATGTGCCTGCGGTTCCCCACGGGGACTGTAAATCCAAACAAACAAGCACAATCATCACGGCTTTGCCAAGCTGTCTTATCTAGAAGCCCTTTGATAGCAAGCGAGTTTCTTGCATCCGTGTGCAGTTTTGATGGGAGCGGTGAACTTTTCATTTTTGTTATTGGCTGTGATCCTATGTTAGATTTTTTAATGGATCTTTGTGGTGCCAGTGAGCATTTGAAAGCATTTGGAGGTATTTTAATAAATAAAACGAATGACAGCCTAGGCAATCATCATGAAAAAACCAACTCCACTGGTTCTTTATCTTGGGTTGGCAATAGTTTTCCCTACCCCCTCATTTGATCTCACCACTTGCTTCTCCTTGCTGCAGCTCCCATTCCAAATTCCTGTAATATCCTTTACAGTGTCCAAAAAAGGTCCAACCTCCCTCTTCCATCAGCCAAATAGCTGGTTCCAAATTGCCTGCTCTGGGTTGGTAAATACATTGAAATTTTGGGGGGTGGAGCCTTAGGAGGACCAGGTTTGGAGAGACAGCATGACTGGCAGAAATCAAGAAAAACAGCATGTTCTGCCACTCCTAATATTGCCACCCAGGATAAGTGATACCTTAAGAGCATCTTGCTGTTAAAAGCATAGAGCCTCTGGCAAGAAAAATAGGGGTAACCTTGGCCCTTTCCGCACGGGCAGAATAATGCAATTTCAATCCACTTTCACAATTGTTTGCAAGTGGATTTTGCTATTTCACACAGTAAAATCCAGCAGCAAAGGGCATTGAAAGTGCATGTGCATTATTCTGCATGTGTGGAAGGGGCCTAAGACTTCCGAAATAATACAGGAAGTAGAACTCGGTCAGGTTATGCCTGAATGTAGAACAGGTGAATTTATTCTCCAGACCAGGATCCCTTAGATTAGTTGCTGGATTTGGTAGTTTGAGACAGAAGCTGGAAAGCACCAGACAGAAATAACTACAAGGTCACATTGCCTAATCTTATTTAATCTTTGGCAACCTTACATTATGCTCCTAGTGGTTGGTAGGTATACAGGGCAAAGGATTTCCTCAGTTGTGGCCCTCAAACTACTGAATTCTCTGTTTCAGGAGACCTTTCCTCCTACTACTTTGGATGTTACTTTTTCCCAGATGATTTTTTACGCACTGATAAAATGTTTTGCACTGGAGGTTTTTCTTATTGTACACTGATTAAAATATTTTTATTACGACTGACTGCTGATTTTTTTTAGTGAACCAGTTTGCTACTGGTTTTTCACTATGGGTGATGCCACTGGACTCAATTGTGTTCATTTTTCAATTGAACTCATTTTTATCCCATTCTTTAATTTCAGTTCTCATGTTCTGTAAGCTGCTTCAGGAATGCTATAATTTCTTACAAAGGTGGGGTATAAATCTTCAAACCAACCAAACAACCCAACCTTCCAGCAATTTGCAAAAAAAAAAAGAGTATCCATTGCGCTTGTCAAAACATTGATGGTCACATGTAACACATTCAGTCCTGATGTTGCGGCATCCCAAATAATTGTTGTGCTGCTTACCCAACTTTTCAGCACCTTCTCCTCTGGCTCCGGTTGGCTCTGTGCGGCTCTTCCTCTGAGGACTCCATGTGTTAACAGCTCAGTGACAGGCTGTTGCTTGTTAATTGGAAGTCTCAGAACAGAACTGCAACAGCCAAATTTTCTCAGGCTGGGCTCTTATGGCAGCAGCGTGTGCATTTAAACCCAAATGATCTTTCTTGCACCCTTAATAAGGCCTTCATGCTGTACCTGTCACTGCTCTTCAACAAACAGTGGCTTTAAAGACTTGCACAGAGAACATTTAGAGATCCTTTGTGTTGGGAAGAGGAACACCCAAGCGGATTGTAATTGGGCTGTCAAGGGGCTTTTGCTTGTCAGAGGAGGTGTAAACATAAAGCAGCGCTAGCTGGGCAGAGCAAGCGAGGACTTTTTTTGATCCCCTAGAACAGTGATTCTCTCCCCCTCCACATACCTGCACGTGTAACCTCCTTCTGTGGATTCTGTGGGGCAGAACCTGGAATGAGGTTGCAAAGAACCAAATTTAAACAACAAAATGGCTTACTTTCTTTTACAATTAACACTTTTAAAAAACATCAACATTTAACGCTTACAATTCAAGGTCCTGTTCAGGTTGCATTTCAAGTCCTTTCTATTTACAGTCTACTGATATTGCCAAGTCCAAATCTTCTTTTGCAAGTTGGCTGGCTCCTGAAGAGCCTAAGGGCTTGATGAACAGGTTGCAACATGATGAAGGTCTCCAGGAGAACTCTCACCCATTACAACCACAAAAGAAACCCTGAAACAATAAACTCCAACATTTACAACACAGCAAAACAACAACTACCTTCCCAGTAGTTCCCCAACAATATTGAAATTACCTTAACAAGGTGTTATTATAGAAATCAAGGGTCCCGAAGTCTGGTAGCCTTTGTTCTTCTGCAAAAGAGCTCTTTCAGCCTCTCTGCTGCCTCCCCTGAGTCTCCACCCCCCCTTACTGGGTCAAGCCCATTCTGGGCATGGGGGGTTACATTCTCCCCCCACTAAAATTCTGTCATTCCGACAGTAATTGTAATGCAACTTTTGAAATCATTAAACAATGATTTCCCAGAGATTCCTGTAATTCTGAGGAACCACATTTGGTGCATCTGAATGCAGAACACCGTCTTTCCCTAAGCTTAGCTGCACTGGCCGCTTGCCAAAACTCTCTTTACAGCAATTAAGCTTGTAATTCAGCCAAGCAGTTTGCAGAAGGATGGGGATTGCAACTGAATCCCTTCCTTCATGCAACTTCCAAACAGTGTTTCAAATTAACACAGCAACATCTCTTAGAACTTACATCACATAACAAAACAATTGTATGGGGATCAAACCCCACAACTTGTTGCACACTTCCATTGCCAGAAGCGAATTTATATTTCCGCAATCTCACTTCCAAGCCCAATGCATGGTTGAAACCATTGCTCTGTAACCTCCTTCTGTGGGTTCTGTGGGGCAGAACCTGGAATGAGTTGCAAAGAACCAAATTTAAACAACAAAATGGTTTACTTTACAATTAACACTTTTAAAACATCAACATTTAACGTTACAATTCAAGGTCCTGTTCAGGTTGCATTTCAAGTCCTTCTATTTACAGTCTACTGATATTGCCAAGTCCAAACCTTCTTTTGCAAGCTTGGATTGGCTCCCTGAAAACACGAGAACTCCAAGGGCTTGATGAACAGGTTGCAACATGATGAAGGTCTCCAGGAGAACTCTCACCCATTACAACCACAAAAGAAACCCTTAACAAGGTGTTAAGGGCTTATAGAAATCAAGGTCCGAGTCTGGTAGCCTTGTTCTTCTGCAAAAGAGCTCTTTCAGCCTCTCTGCTGCTCTGAGTCTCCACCCCCTTACTGGGTCAACCCATTCTGGGCCAACCCATTCTGGGCATGGGGGTTACACACGCACACACACATGCATGCACAGACACGCACACACACACATACATACTGGGTAGATATTTATAGGACTGACTTTGAATGAATTTGTTTCTGGTTTACAGAGTGTGCTGGTGACAATGGGCGATTTCCCACTGGCGATTAATCCTGGGATAGTCACCCGAAATATCCAGGTTTCCTCATGATCTCCCCACTACCAAACTATGGAACACAGATCAGTCCCGCTTCTGGCGCTCCCCCCCTTATCACAGGATTTTCCTGGACCTGCTTGTTTGGGCAATTCCCCACTTCGTTCTGAGCCCCTTAAGGGATGAAAATGTTCTAGGAGTTAAATCTGCAAACTCTCCTCACTTGATCAAAACACGCTAATAACTAGCAAACTCTATGTGGATTTGTAGAAGAACTGAACTCCCATCTTTGTTTGAAGTCATAGAAGATAACCTTGTTCCTTAGGAGCTCAAGAATCCTGAGCAAAACTGTTCTTCTAAACTAGTTTTGCACAATCACTCTGATTAGATGAATTTTTCATTTGGAATGCAGACTCATCAGGACTCTTGTGGAAATCTACTGGGATGGGGGCACCTTGGGAGAGCTGATAGCTTGTGCAACCTAATGATGAATTATCACTTGGGTTTTATCATGCCAGAGGGGTGGCTTATGTTTGTCTGTTGCATCTGACACAGTGAACTTTCATCCACAAAAACTTATTCTAGAATAAAAAGTGGCTGAAATTCATTCACTGAAGCACTCACAAGGTTATACCCTTATCATCTCTTTCCAATGACTTTATTATCCCAAAGATTTCTGTTTCTGGTCTCATGATACCAAGCCTTTTTTTTGCCTAGGAGTTCTAATAATACATTAATTGTATTATTTCTCCTATTTAGACCCTGCCAGAAATTCAAAAGCAAATAAATATTAACAATGCAGTCCTGAAGGTAACACCTTTCTAAGGCCCTTGTCTTCAATGGACTTAGAAGGGTATAAGGTTGTTTAAGATTGCAATGTTCAAGCTGCCTGATGAAATGGGAAGAAGGTCTAGAAGAGAATGACTAACAAGACATTTCAGGATGCAGAGGTTTCTGAACTTGGGACTGGATGAGAGAGTCATCATCCTTTTTACCATACATGACATTTCCCTGCCAGGTGTTCTAATTACTCCAAGATTCAGAGCAGCAGGTTGAACTGAACATTGTGAAGGGCATATGCGCATAGCACTGAGATTTAATTAAAAAATTAATAAGTATTAAATTAATGAATAAATAAATTTGTATCAGAGAGTCACAAGCCAAAGAGCAGACCTTGGGTTATACCAGCGGAAGGGAGCACTGTCATCTTCTGCACGGAAATGGAGGACTGGTCAAAGTTCACTTCCAGGATGATGCAGAAGGTCCAGGGCGTAATACACAAAATGAGCATATTCCATTTTTTGAAGCATATTGCTAAAAATCCCAAATAGGGCAAATGCTGCAAAATGACATGGATAATAGCATGCCTCTTCTAGCCAGCTTCAGACTATCTTGTAAATGGAGATGAATCTCACCTTATCTCAGAAATTAAGCAAGGTCAGCCCTGGTTAGTACTTGGATGGGAGACAGCCGAGGAAGTCCAGGGTTGCAGAGGCAGGCAATGGCAACCACGTTTGAACATCTCTTGCCTTAAAAACCCTACAGGGTTGTCATAAGCCTGCTGTGACTAGACAACACTTTCACCACCCAGTTGGGAAGCTGTTAATGCTTCTGGGATTTTAGGTGCTTTTAGGCTTCCCAGTTTTATTGTTTGGATTTAACGCTTGTTAATTTTAATGATTTAGTGATTTCAACTTTTATTGTGAGCTGCCTTGAGCAGGTCTCTGGAGAGGTGGTATATAAATGTTTTAAGTAAAGAAATACACGAGCTGTGCTATGGGTCCCATTTACATAGTTCTTGCTGCTCACACTATCTTGCTTTTGTTTATTCATATATTCACACCCTGCCATCTATCATGGCAATCCCAGTGGCAGGTATAGTGTTTCCAGGATTGTCTCTCATCCTGACACTGACCAGATCCCTTGAGCATCATCAAACGTTGCAGGTGAGACCAGATGGAGACATTCCGCTCTTGGAAGCAAATCCGGAAGTTCAGAGAGGGCAAGTCATGGTTGAGAGGAAAGGCACAGGGTTGTTAAGAAATGAAGCTGGCCTTAAGCTCAAAAGCAAGAGGTCTTCCCTTTCAAGGCATTTCTGAGAGAAAGCTCCTAGCTTGAGCATGCTTCAGGAAAAAGACCTGCTCCAATATACAAAGAAAGTACAGGGCATTAAGGAAGTGAATGTGGGCGGCGGGGGGGGGGGGAGGTTCTCAGGGCTCACCCCACCTTCTTCCCAAGATGTATGTCCCTTCACTTCTTTCTATGCCCTGTCAACTCCACCCCCCCATGTGAGACGTGACTCCAGTTTGCATCAATAGGAAAGAAAAACACTTCTTCAAAGGTGTATGGATGAGTATCTGCAAGCAAGTGGATGAGTTAGGAAGAGGGTCATTTTTCTGTTTCCCCCCATCCTGTCCCCTTTCCTGCAAGCCCTGAAAAATTATATTGCTATTTAATTAGCCGCTTCCTACTGCCATTGTTTCCAGGTGACAACGCCTTTATCACTTCTGCCCAGTGGAGACAGCTTGGAACTTGAGCAAACATTGATAGTGCTGAAAATTCTGGTTGCCAAGATGGGGCTTGCCTGCTACTCTATTGATGGATTTTCTTACTTGGTAAGATTTGTCTGCAGAGCATGACTTCAACATTCTTTGAATTAGTCAGGGCTCTGCCAAAGACAGTCTTGGAATTAATACCAAGTCCAGCACAGAGCTGAACGGGAAAGAGAAAAGCCTCAGCTTCTTTACACCAAAAAAACCTTTCCCCTGCAAGATTGCTCAATGGGTGGTTGACACCATTTTAAACTCTTGGTATTAGCACATGAAGCATAGAGTCTTCAGTTTTATCAGAATTCTGACAACAAAGGTCACCAAAAAATCTCAAAAAGAAATGTTTGTGCAGAATATTTCAGCAAAAGAAATTGTAATTTTCTAGGGGGCATCTCACACCAATGTGTTTTGTGAACATCACTATTAATGGCTGCTTTATTTTATATTTTGAAGGACACTTTGATGCCTAAACCCAGCTTTGGCCATGCCTAACTGATGACTCCTGTGTCACAGCTCAAAGTCCCAGATAATGATAAGCCTGTGTAGAAGAAGTGTAGAAGAAGAAAAATTGGTATCCATCCTCTGCTTTTCTCTACCTTTAAGGAGTCTCAAAGCAGCTTACAATCATCTTCCCCCACCCACAACAGACACCTTGTGAAGTAGGTCAGATTGGTCATTTCCCCACTTACCTCGAACAAAGGTTGCTGCGCGCTACTCCCAGCGTGCGTCATTTCTGGCGCGCTCCCGGGCTTCCCCACAACCCCACGCAGTCATCAAAAGGCACCATTTCGAGGAGCGCCAGGAATGACACGCGCTGAGTGGGCGCGACAGCGGCAGCGTCGGGGCGGCTGCGTTGTTGCCGCCTCTGTAGTGGGGAGTGCCGGGGGACCCCGCACTACTTGGGGAGAGTAGCGCGCAGCAGCAGGTAAGTGGGGAAATGACCATTGAGTTCTGAGGGAACTGTGACTAGCCTCAGGTCACCCAGAAGGCTGTACAAGGAGGAGTGGGGAAACAAACCTGGTTCACCAGATTAGAGTCTGTTGCTCATTTGGAGAAGTGGGGAAGCAAACTCAGTTCTCCAGATTAGAGTCCAGATTAGAGTCCATTAGAGTTCTTAAGCATTATCCCACGCTGGTTAGGGCGATAGTGTAAGTTGATGGTGCACCAGAGAGATTTTTGCCACATTATGGTTCAAAAGAAAACAAAAACAGAGCATGTAGTCTTGAGTCATGTAGCTTCTCTTTCACTTCCTTTGGAGTATATAAGAAGGGATGCCACAACCACATGCAGCTTCAAGGTAGTCCATTCCAGAGGTGTGGTTGTGTTGGTCTGTTACAGCAAAAACAAAAAAAATGAATTTTGCAGCACCATTACTATGGTAGAAACCTTTGGTATTTATACCTCTTCATATGCAAACCTGTATTGTATGTATTACGAAGGAGAACAAATTTCAGCTCTGAGGTCAAAAGTCAACTAAATGCAAGAGATACAATCTGTGATATTCATAAAGTATTGCTTATTTTTAAAAACAGAACTCTGATCTTTTGAATTATGTCTCCAGTTTTATAAATGTAACACTTATATTGGCTAGGAAGCATGTTTGACTTATTTTCTATTTTACTCCTCCATTCGCATCTAAGAACATAAGAAACAAACGTAACACTGGAAGTCCAATAATGTCTCACTCAATTTTATACCAAATAAATAAGACACAGAACAGCAGCCTTAGTGTTATGTTGGACTGCATCATTTTGTTGTCAATAACCTATAGTAAGTGGAAGACAAAGAGAGTAATTTTGAAATCAAATGTTCTGATGTGTTTTTTGTTTTGATATACAAACATTCTGGTTCAAAAAGCAGATCAGAAAGTGTCATTGCAACTATGCCTTTGGCATGTGTCATCATAATCTGGCCCCTGCAAACTGTGATTGCAGATTCTGTTTCCTCCTCTACTATGTCATTTCCTCCCCAACAGATAACACAGCATAATATGTTTGTTGACGTTTTTCATCAGGTTGTCCCCAGATTCTTTACTTCAAAGACACCTCTGGCCAGCTACCATGTCAACTGCAGGTAACAAGGCTGCTTTTTGCTGAATCCCTCTTCTACCACCCCCTCCCTGCAACCATGCTGCTGTGATTCCAACTTGCGCAAGAGAAGTGATGATAAATTTCCAACAGTGGCATTACAGACAGTCATAAATAATGCCTTGCTCTGTGGTGCCGGCAGTTTCCATTAGGGCTGTCTGGATTGGGCTGTTGATACCCTGGTCTATGCTGGGACTAGCAGTAAAATTTATCAGCCTGCTTTCTTCACCTCATAAATCATCCCAACTAGAAGCCATATGGCAGAGAAGCCCTTAGAAACACATGACCGCCAGTAGCAACGGGCTGACAGCCCCGCCTGGAAAGAAGATAGAGAGAAAGTACAGGCCATGGCAAAACAGCCTTTCCATACTCTTTTCCCAGGGGCCCCAATTTCTCTTTTATTTAGCTTTCCCAAACATCATGACCTCTACTATTGTTAATGGAACACTTCAAAATGGAGATACGTTTTACATGCAGAACTATTGGATCAAATAACCTTTGTTTTTATCAAGGGCAAAGAGAAGCAAACTCACACCTTGGGCAATATGCCGTCTTCTCCAGAATCCTGTTTCACACTTTATGGGTGTAGGGTTACAACTTGAGTTGGTAGTACATCAAAAAGCAGCCATGTAGCTAAAAATAAGTAAACATGAGCATAGTTTCTTAGGAAAATTTGTTGATGTTCACTAGAGATGTGCATTCAGATATGTTCCAGCCAAAAAAGAAAAGAAAATAATGACCTTTTAAAATCCAAAGGGTGGGAGATACCACCAAACAACTGTTTGATGAGACTAGCTTCCACTCTCCCCCTCCTTCCCTGCTGCCTCTAGGGGCAACGGAGAGGGGGAAATTGTTAAAATTATCCTCCCCCTCCTCCAAATAACCCTGAAAACAATCCCAACACAATAAGGAGAGTCCTGAAAATTTGGGATAATGATAACCACACACTCCCCAAACCTGAATCAGAAATTATTTTGATTTTATTTTGTGCATACCCTGTGTATCCATGCTGGCTGACCACCACCAATGACTGATGGCATTGAGGTTTGGGATGGGGTTTGTAAACAGACTGGGGGAAAATATAGAGGTACAAATACTACCCGCCCCTCACTTTCCAATATGTTTTGGGAAAATCAGTTTCTCTTTACCTGATTTGCCTCCTTGGTGCCCTACCCTGCTCTTAGCAGAAAAGAAAAAAAGATGTCACAGTATAATAGGTGGGGTTGGTTGTGATTGGTGATGTGCTCCTTAGATGTGCCAAAGGATTTCTGTGCACGATTGATGCTACACTTGTGTTACATACTGTCCAATAAGACATCCTGGGATGCCAGAGGGCAAATGTGCACAGTTGATGAGGAAAATGTGCTGTACAAGAACAAAAGATAGCACAAAGATGATCACAGTTTCAGTTTGCACAAGAGAGAATCCAAAATTGAAGTGGGGATATGACCATCCAAACAGCAGGGACAGAATATTTGAAATCACCCCTATTCCAAAAGACAGAAAAACAGAAGTTATCAAGCAAGGCATGAAGGGATAGAAAGGTAGGCTTGCTTGAACAGTGTTTCTGCAGAGCCTTCTACAGAGAGACCTGCCTGGCAGAAGCATTTGGAAACACGCTCAATTAAGTGCCCCACATTCTGCCTAGCTATGCATTTAATTTCCCGGTAATAGGACAGTCACCATGTAATAGCTTCATGTCTGAGTAATAGAACAGTGGCTGGATATTAATATTTTGACTATTAGGGACATGTGTAAGGGAGGCTTAATAACTATGCAAAATATTACTGCATAATTGCTCAGCCTCCAAAGTGTGTTTTCATAATTAGCTGCTGGTTAGTTAAAATAAATATCATGCTTATTAAATATGCAATACCTTTCTGCTCACAACGGTTGTTTGCTGAGTGTCTGCCATCAGGAATGGCATCTTTCTTGACCTGTGTTTACTCCGCAAATAAGGATTTTGTAGCATCCCGAAGGTGTGCTTAGAGCAGTCCCGCAGCTACTTGCTGTTTTGGGGCTTCCTCCTCCTGACTGTAAAGGAGTGACTAAAGATTTTATTTCTTTTTCCATTTTACTACGGGGAAAAATATTCTGTCTCTTTGATAAAGGCTTAAAGGTTTAGGAAGGGTTAGATGAAGCTTTTCAAAGCATTGAGGCAAGTATCATCACCTGATGGCTTATACCTGGTTAAGGGTCAAAACTCTTTTCTCTAGGCTACCAGCAACCCTAGAACCAGGCAGCTGCCAGTCTTCAGGTGGAACCTGGTGATTTGTTGGAATTACAACTAATCTTCAGACTACACATAACTGTTCCTTGGACAAAAGAATTGCTTTGGAGAGTGAACTCTATGGTGTCAACCCTTACTAGAGACCCTCTTCTCCCTATCCCCTGCTTTTCCACAGACTCCCTCACTCAAACCTCCAGGAAGGTAGTCTCCTGTGCAAGCACTGGGTCATTACTGACCCATGGGGTGACACTACATCACAATGTTTACTAGGCAAACTACAGTATGTTTATGGGATGGTTTGCCACTGCCTTCTCCAGTTGTCTCCACTTTACCCCCAGCAAGCTTTGTATTCACTTTACCGACCTTGGAAGGTTGAGTCAACCTTGAGCGGGCTACATAGGCATCTATAAATTACCAAACTTTATTTGTGACCCAGGCTGATTCCGCATGGCCCAAAAACAGCAGTGTGAAAATGGTATGAAAATGGTGTAAAAGGGTTTAAAATGGTGTAAAAAGGTTTATACTGTTTTCACATCATTTTCACACCGCTTTTTTTGGGCCCATGCGGAATCAGCCCCAGAGAGAAGACTGCAATGGGAGTAATTTTCAAGCTGATGTTGGATAAAAGAGCAAAGCTGGAAATGTCTGCATGCAGATCCCTGAAGGTTGGTCCCTGGTGCTTCTCAACAAAGGCATCTTGGTGATAAATCTGCCAGAGCTTTGGGGGCATCCTGGGGCTTTTGATACACCTCCTACAAAAGGTCCTCAAGTGAAACAATGTACTACAAAGATGTGTTTTTCACACTTGCAAAGTTCAACTCTTCTCCTTTCCAGTGGTTAAGCAGATTCAGACATCTCAGTGGCCCTTTGTGCATTTACAGTTTGTGGCATGGCTCTGTTGAGTCTTTGCAGTGAGGTCTCCCCACATTTCCTCATCTACACATGGGCTTCCCCCAAGCCAAGCTGCCATTATGTCTGATCCCTGTTTCTGGGTCAGAAAGTTGTTCATCACTTTTTTTGTTTTTTAAAGGCCATTTAAATGAACTATGACAGGAGCAATAAATCAAAAATATAAACAAAATTAAAAGAAGCCCCACCAATTCCCTAGAAATGCTGGCAAGGGAGTGGGTGGAACTGCTCCTGCATGGGCAAGGGAAGATGGGGAGGAATGGAAAAGCTGAATTAAACAGAACATACACTGGTGTGCTTCACTTTCCTTGCACAGGCTGGGAAAATGTCACACTGCCCACTTTCATAAACCACAGGGCTTCTCTGATCTGTAGTACTGTGATTTCTGAAAAGGGGGAAACACATGAGCAATTGAGAATCTGACCCAAAGGTAATGTACGCTTGACCTGAAGAGGCCAAACTTGCATAAAAGGTCAGTAAGTTGCTTTTTGAATGTTTGAGATTCTGCTCTTGCCAAATGGAATTTTCCAGCAGTGGCCCATATGTGACGTTTTTAAAGGCAGCAATGAAAAACAGGTGCCCATCCAATGGAAATAACGCTGTCTTAACTCAAGTCTAATTTTGAAAGTCTCTGTTGCCTCCTCATGGGAATTCGACAACCCTTTTCTGAAGGTGCAGCTACATGAGATCTGTGTGGTTGTCACATTTTTTTGGCCTTCCTCCAAGGAGTTCAGCACAGCAACCATTGTCCTCCCTTTCATATTTTATCCTCACAGCTGTTCCAGGAGATAAGTTAAGTGGCCCAAAGTCATACAATGAACTTTTGTGGCAATGAGCAGTCTTGAACCTGTGAGTCTTGCCACTCCTATTCCAACATTCTAGCCTAATCATTCATAAAATGTGAGCTGGAACTCAAAAGTTGGTTGTGACTGTCTCACAGCTGGTCACAAGGCTAGAATAAAAGAGGTGGAACACAGTGATTTCTGGAAGGTGCTCTGACAAATCTCAGTTTGCCTCCACATCATGTGTGAAATGATCATGAAATATAGGCGAATGCTTATTTATTTAATGGGGCTAATACTATTTGTTTATAAATCCTACGCATGAAAAGACATCTTAAAGGCTGTCGTGTCAGGAATGGTGGGCTGGAATGATGAAGAAACCAATCGATTTGGGGTTCTTTGGCTTCTTGCATGATCAAGGTGTCCACATTCTCTGAGAAACCCATCACAAATCTAACACCACACTATAGTGATGTCTGGTCTTCCTACATCACCTTCAAATTCAGTTCACGACTGTTGTCATAGCTTCATTCAGACCTTCAAAAATAAACAGCCTGGCATAGCAAGCTGATAATGTGTCTGTTATGCCTATCCCTTCAACTCTGCATGTTCAGCAGAAAGCAGAAAGCTGAGGATGACTGAGGATGTTGCTTACTGTGGACTTCCTGATCATGCAGAAGAGCCTGTGTGGTCTAATCTGGGTAGTCTCAGTCTGTGTTCTTAATGTGTAGTCTTTTATCAATATTCACATGTAGTTTTGTGTGAGGGAAATATGTCAAATAAAAAGACTGTATTTAACACATTTCTGAAGTGCCTTTCCACCTAACTTAGGGCCCCCAAGCAAGCAATAAAAACATTCAAACAAGACTAAAACACATATAAATATATATAAAACAACAAAATTTGAAAGAAAACATAAACACGTGAACGGGAGGAAGAGTCAATGAGAATCAGTGAGGGGATGCTAGACAAAACAAAAAAGTCTTTTCTTGCTGGAGGATGACAATGATAGAAGGGAAAAATCTCCCTGGGGAAGGAATTCCAAAATTTTGGGGCCACGTCCAACAAGGCCCTGTCTCAGGTGCCACCCATCTAGCCTCAGATTTTGGTGCATTCATGTGGGAGAATGATATGCTGACCTACAACCATATCAGGCTTTATTTATGTGTGTTTTAGATTTATATCCCACCCCTCTCCCACCACTGTGGGTCTCAGAGTGACTAACAACATGGTAAATATACATTTAAAAGAAGAAACAGTTAAAACAGATTAAAACCCATAAAATAAAACAAATAATAAGATGGTGTCCTAAACTCCCAGCAGAACTGACTCCCCAAAATAACAGATCTTTCATAAAGTGGGGAGGGGGCAGAGAAGAACAAAGGTCAATTACATCAAGATTTCTTTTTTGCAATGTTTTATGAATGCACATGCAGAAATCAGCAACGGAAGGGTTGAAGGAACGGAATGCTGTAAGAAATTGCACATGCTCTGCACATCAAACAACAATTAAATGGAGCAAATGAAAAATTCTAATACTTCAATATCCCTTTGGAAACAGGACCATGTACTTTGAAATATCAAAATTTGGGCGGAGGGGGGTATTGGATAAAAGTTTCAAAAGCATGCTTCCAGACCTGCACAATTCTTCTGACCTTCATGATTCCAAAGGTCTGAATGGGGCTCTAGTGTACAGTAATCAAGTCTAGAGAAAGCATCGGATACCCATGCATGTGTGAATAGCGTCTTCAGATCTGCAAACGCTGGATAGCAGAATCTGTACTGGTCTTCCTAAACACCAGGATTTTGTTGTATTTATTATCTCTCCTTCCAGTCTTAACACAAGACATCTGAACGAGTCAGTAACTCACCTGTCGAGAGGACAGTTGTTTTGTGTTTTGCTGTGAATATATGAATGTGCATCTGACATTGGAACGAGAATGATAAGGGCGGGGGAAAAAATCTTCACAACCTTTCAGATGGCAGCGGGTTTAATACCTCCATGGAGGTAGCTTGATAGGAACACAAAAGCAAGCTCGCTTCCAAACTGTAACCAATATTTGCTCATTGGAGTGACTAATTCCCTACACCGCACTGCAGAACAATAGACATAATAGCAAAGTACATTAATGCAAAGCGAGCTCGTCTGGAGCCTTGGTTATTTGACACATAAATAAGTGGAGGAAGGGGGAGGATTTTTTTAATCTACCTGTATAACTATTCTCCAAACAGCGGGCTGTGAACGCGCTCAGAAATGCTGACCCAGGCCTGCTCATGCACCTCCTGAGCTGGGTTGGCACATGATTTGCAGCACTGCGGGAGTTCTATCACTGACCTCATTAGCAGTGCATTTCCTGCCTTGTTAGCATCATATTTGTATAATTTACGGCACCTTGGTTTTTATGGAATGTGTTCCTTGTAGAGTGTAATGGCAGTAATATATTTAACCTCTTCTGTTTAGGAATGGGACTGCTGAAGACAGCCTGCAGATATAAAAGGGATTTTTTCCTCCTCCCCTCCTTCCTTGCATTTGCTCGCACCTCCTCCCCACACTGAGCTGCAACATATCCAAATATATGGGAAACCTGTAAAGAGGCTCAGAAAAAAAAGGAAGCAAAACAGCGCCCAGGGAATAGAGGGGCCTGCCCAAGACTTCCCAAGGTCAAGGCATAGGATTGGCCTTGCATTAGTTTTCCAGTGCTCAAATCAGGACTGGCCAGCTGGCACGCAAGAAGAGTACCTGTGAATTGGCTTAAATGCCAAATAAAGGTTGTTGTTGTTGTTGAAGAGTACCTGTGAATTTATGTTCTCAAATGCTGTTGAGGAGCCTAGAAGAACAAATTTGCACACAGATTCTATTGACCGGGTACATCTAAACAGGAGTCTATCATTCACTGTACGGGGGTAACCAGAAGAGTTGGACATCTTTAAATTATTTTGAATTTTAGGTGGTACTGGATGTTCATAATTGCAGGGAGCCTGGGCATGCAGATACAATACACTGTCACTGGTTTGGAGTTTGTTAACGTTACACCTCAATTAAAGGGCTGATCTGCAACGAATATCTACTGTTCTGGCTCCTCTGTATGAGTCTTGGGTTTCGCTGAGCCTTTATCTACCTTACCAGTTTAAGCCTTAGCACAGTAGCTATGGTTTGTACCATTGCTTATCTTAGCAGCATTGGCACCCCTTTCCATATCGATAGGCCTCAGGGATCAGTCCAGTTCATATGTCCTCATGCTGTTCAGCTATGAGAGGCTGGTTCAGAGAGCCCTCTTTGCCACTGTGACTGTAGTAGCAGTAGTAGTAATGGTCTTTATTTACAGTCAATGACCAAATACACTCTGATTGTTAAGGATGTTTACCAACATATCCAAACTTATGGTCACTCGTTCCAGGTTGGGTAATACCTGGAGATTTTTGGGATGGACCCTGAGGAGGGTGGGGTTTGGGGAAAGGCTTCAGTGGGGTATGATGCCATATAGTCCAACTTCCTGAACAGCCATTTCCTCCAGGTGAACTGAACTCTGCTGCCTGGATACGAGTTTTAATCATAGGAGATCTCCAGCCATCACTTGGAGGTTTGAAACCCTACCTACACTTCCACACCTGAATCTAATTGTTGCTCCCCCTCTCTCAAACCTCCCCCTCCATTTTTCTTAAAGGGCCAGAGGAAAACCCACCCTATCACTAGTGGTGAGCACATTAAAAACTTTCTGCCTCTCATTCCTTGTCTCCTCGGTTTCCTTTTCTCCAACCACTTTCCTTATTTTTCTTTCAAATGAACTCTCTTCTGTCCCAGGAGATTGAATTTCCAAATAAGTGTCATTCCAAGGTGACTTGATAATTGCTAACAGGACAGGACTGCAAACACTTCCTCAAAGTTCATCGGGTAGGTCATCAATCTCACATCCATATCCTCATGTTTTTAATTGCCAATTCGAGAAAGCCAAAGTGAAAATGAAGAAGAGACCCCCAAGAGACAAAGTTTTTTGAGCTAGTAATACCTGAATTTCCGGGTGAGACTGGAAGTCATTTGGAAGGGTAAAAACGTCCTTGCGCTGAATTTAGGTATCTTTGTCGGCTCTTTCTGACATTGCCGATGGAAGCTCTTTGCCATTCTGCTTTTCTTGCTCCTCAGCTGCCTCTGCCATGCAGAAAGCAAAGATTTTGCTGAAAAACCCATGACCATTTTAGATCAAAGAGGGAACATCCCTGGCTGAATAGATCACCCATTTGTAATATATTCAGCCTCCTCTGAACTTGCTATAAATATCTTAAGGAAATTTCTCGAGGTTAGCGCATCCATTTAGTGTGTCCTCCTCATGTTTTATGTATTGCATGTAAATTGTTGTCTTTTTCTTTTAGGGATTTTGCAATGACCTACAGTTGACGCAAACAAACTAACTGAAGCAAACTGTTCCTTTTCCATAGAAAGCAGTTGCATAAGGAACAGAAGAACAGCCATGCTGAATTAGAGAAGTGATTTGTCTAGCATGGTATTTTGTTGCCTGCAATGGTGAACTAGGTTCCCCCACAGGCCCACAAGCAGGGCACAGAGGCCAAAGCCTTCCTTTCTTGCTCCCCTCGCCTCCCTTTCTCGTGAACTTTGCATGCTGTGATGGACTGCAGAGAAAATGTGTAATTTAAAAAGTGCAGGTCTGTCAGGAGCCATTATTGTTTACATTAGGAGTGGAGAAAATGGATGCTCTGTGGCATTATACCCCGCTGAGGCCTAATACCCCAGCTCTCCAAGCCCTGCCCTGCCCTGGCTCCACCCCTGGAATGTCCAGGAATTTTCTACCTCAGAGCTGGCAACCCTAGGTGCACTGTTAACATGCAAGAAGATGTAGGGCCTGAATCCAGATTAAATTGCCAATTTCCACTGATTCTCCCTTTCCCACTTAAGACCCTAATCATGTTGTTCCTCAACAGCTGCTATTTTCCAGGAGCAGCATTTTGTTGAGATGAGTGGGCGACTCTGGAGGGTCCAGGAATGTTCTTTTCTGCAGATGAAACATTTAGTATGGATCCAACCCCTAGAATTCAGTGTGGTTCTACATGGCAGTTTTCTATCCCATGGTTCCAAATTCTATTTTATATAGATGGCCAGGCCAGGATGCAGTTCCTGGTCATTGCATCAGGAGGTACTGGAGCCCAAAGCTGAACTGAAAAAAAGAAATGTGGATAAAGCTGCTGCTATATTTTCTGGCATTTACAAGTTATCTTGGTGACTTGCACTCAAAACCTTGTTCCAACTTCAAAGGGAGAGGTAGATGAGAAGCCGTGCACTAATGGATGTAGCATAAACATGGAACAGAAACACTTCTACAGAAATCCTACCTTTTGCTTGAGCTTCATCTATAAAAGAGCAGTAAGGTTTTCCTGCCTTGTGATTTTGTTGCTGAATATATATATATATGCCTTGGGAGCTGTTGAGATACAAAGGAAATGCAGCACGTTATATCTGCAGATCACAGGCTGTTTCCAGCTGACATCAGCACAAACAAAGGCTACGCCAAACACTTAGATTCTACTTCCTACAGTTAGCATTCCAAAAGACCCATCCCCATAAACTAAAAAGCTCTCTCCGACTCCCTATGGGCAATATCAAAGCCAATAAGATTAGGTGTGGCATTTTAGTATTTGAACTGAATTGGACCACAGCTTTGGGCCTTTCCCCACTTTCGTCCTTCCCCTCTATGCCGCGCGCTGCTCTCAGCGCGCAGCATCCCAGGCGCGCGCCCGGCCGTCCCCACAACCCCGCGCTCTGCACGGGGCCATCAAAAGGCGCCGTTGAGAAGAGCGCCTGGGATGCTGCGCGCTGAGGGGCGCGACAGCAGCAGCTTCGGGGCAGCTGCGCTGTCGCCGCCCCTCTCAGTGGGGAGTGCCGAGGGACCCTGCGCTACTCTCCTCGAGTAGCGCGGGGCTTAAGGGAAGTAGGGAAAGGCCCTTTGACACATAGCCAGTGCCAGATATACATTGGCTCTTGGGCGAAAGGTGCCCTTGAAGTCTTTTCTCACAGACCCTTCCCTCCAAACATGGTTACCTTCCCCTCCATTCTGTCCCTATTTTCTCCACTTCATTGATAACCACCTTCCCCAACATCAATATCTTCTTTCTCTCCCTCACATACAATTGTGGAAGGATAAACAGTGACTTACTTATGCCTAATTCAGCCTCAGAGGTTCCTGTGGATCTACAAAAAAGGAGGAAGGAATCACTACAATGTTAATAGTGACTATGGTCCCACTAGGAACGGTGCAACACAGCACTGTTCTCAAGCATGCTTCTTCCCATAATGCCTTTGGGCACTTCTCTCATTGGGGGATGTGATATCCACTCAATGTGTACCAATGGGGCTTGAATCCTATCAGGCTGTGGCCTTTAGCAGGTGCCCAGGCATGCCATCTCTTGGGTATGCCAGCCTCCAGATGGGATCTGGGGATCCCCTGGAATTACAGCTCATCTTCAGACTACAGAGATAAGTTTGCTTTGAGAAGATGGAGGCTCCAGGATTTTCTCAGCTTGGATCTGGCACCCCAACCCTCCCTCCCCACTATCTCCTACCAGTGGCCAGGGAGGACCCTGGTAACTCTATCATCTCGTGATAGTTGCTCAGCTTAAAAACCAGGGAAGAATCAAGGACTGCTTTCCTTCATTTTCTGGAAGTTCTAAAATGGGTGTGTGTGTGTGTATGAGAAAAAGAGATTGGGGGGGGGGGGAGAATAGTGTATGTCTTTTGGGTGCTTCTTTTGATTCTTCATTTATCTGGTGAGTTACTCAGCTTTATATCTATCGACCTATATGTAACTACAGTGAATAAGGAAAGATCCATGTGGTATAGTCATACTAAAATGTTGAGTTTTGAATCCCACTCCGCTGGGAAAGTTTAGGCCACTCACCTCTCTCTCTCTCAGCTAAACCTGCCTCTCAGAGTTGTCGTTCTGATGGTAAAATAGAGGGAGGGTCAAAAGTGTTGCTAGCTGACTGGGTCTGCATTAGAGAGAAAACTGAGGTATAAATAAGATAAATTATATGGGAAAAGAAATACAACTTCAAGAGTTGGCTTGAAATGAAGAAAGACAAAAAAAAGTTAGAAACCAATTTGGCAGTTGTGTGTTAAAAGACACCTCATTGTCTTTTAATGAACATCAAAGGGAGAAGTCTGAGACCCAAAGATGATGGTGTGTTTCATTCTTTCGACTTATCCTTTGTTCAGCTTTTTCTGGTTGGATACAACCAGCTTTTCCACTCAGACTTACCCAATCCCTTTTCATACTTTAGCTCCTGTCCCACATGTAGTGTATGGATTCAGGCTCAATGATTTTCAGCTTAGCCTTTTTGCCTGGTTATGATCAGAAAAGCTGGTTAGATCTAACCCAGTATATTTTACCACTCTGTAGTTATGTAGCCTAATTATAGAACAGTAAAACATACTGGGTTAGATCCAACCAGCTTCCTGCACCCTGCCCTGGATAGCCCAGGCTAGTCTGATTTTGTCAGATCTTGCAACCTAG